>NC_056733.1:1415584123-1415884123 GCF_019279795.1 Protopterus annectens
AGCTGCCTGTTGGGTGCCAAGATCCGCCACATAACACACGTACTTAGGTCACTCCACAACAGGTACAAATATGACTCTGTTATTGTCCATGTTGGTGTGAATGACCTGAGATGTACCTCCCTGGAGTACATGAAAAGAGACATAGAGGAGCTCTCAGATCCTGTAGCCCAGGCAGGTATGACCCTAGCTCTGAGTAGCATCCTACCATCTCCCAGAATGATACCACAGTACAAGCAGAAAATGCTTGACTTCAACAATTGGCTAGGTTTCTGGTGTAACTGTAAGGGGATCCAGTATCTATCTACATGGGATGACATGATCGACAGACCTCAATGCTTTGCCAGAAATGGCGTGCACCTGTCACCCCAGGGATTTTGGATACTGGCCAAGGCTCTTGCCACCCTTATAGTGCCTGTTTTAGGTAATGTCCTGAAGACAAAATTACCACCATAACAGCTACAAGAAAATGAAATCTGAGGGTTATGCTACTCAACGGTAGAAGTCTAAATCTCAAAATGCACTCTCTCAAAGCACTCCTTAAAATGGAGAACATTGACATTTGTGTAGTGACCGAGATCTGGTTCAAGGCTCCAGAGAGCACCCCAGCACTACCAGGCTATAATTCATGTCACACATTTCGGCCTCTAAACCTGGACCGAAGCACTAAAGGTGGTGGTGTCTCCATATTCATAAAGGATATGCACACTTCCAGACTAGTAGCCCAACATAACACATCAGAGATACTTCAGGTGCAACTAACAGTGGGTAAAACTGCAATCCAGGTTGTACATTGCTATAGATCCCCCACTATGTCCCAAGACTCCCACTCCACATTTTTAAATACATTGTAAAATATTAGGGTACAACCCAATACCCTTATACTGGGAGACTTTAACTACCCCTCCATTAACTGGGAAAATTACTCATGTACCAATGTTTTCTGGAATTCATTAATTCCAATGGCCTGGACCAACTCATTCTCACCCCCACCAGGGGTAGAAACATCCTTGACCTGGTCATTACTAACATGGGCGACCATTGCTCTACACCTGTAATCAACTCCTCCCTGGTCAGATCTGACCACAAGCTAATCATCATGGATATCCACATCCCACCCTCACCCCCTAAAGGAAACCACCGTAAAAAACTTCTCCAAAGCTAATTTTGGGCTTCTAAAAACAGAGGTGGCTAACTTCACGATACCCATGCAAATGGAAAATAGGTGCATGACTGCTGAATCATGCACCAATGCTCTGCATTTGCACATACACAAGTGCATGGAATGGGCCAAACCAAACAGAACCAAGACACTCTCCTCCAAAGAAAGGAAGCCAATCTGGTGGTCCCCCATCATAACCAAACTCTACAACACAAGGAAAAAAACTATTGCAGAAAAGGGTGATTTCCCAAGACTGGAAAAACTCCCTTGTTAGCCTCAGCAAAAAACTGAGGTCTGTCATCAAATCCTCTAAAGCTAGCTATGAAAACAAAACTGTTGCAGATTCTAAAGACAACCACAAGGCATTCTATAGTTATGTCAAGAATCTACATGGCAATACCCAGATCTGCTCTGAGTTACAGCACAATGGCAATACATATACAGAACCAACTGATATTGCCAACATATTGGCTGACAGGTTCAGTGCGAACTTTACCCCCCTTTCACCCCTTAAAGGGCCTATCACAATACCTGAAGAATGCCACGTCCCTATTATCACAGCTACACAGGTAAAAAACACACTGTCCAAAGCCAAGAATACAGCTTCCATGGGACCTGATAATATCCCGGGCTGTGTTCTACATGAATTACAAAGTGAACTGGCACCACACCTGAGTACCTTGTTCTATCACAGCCTCATTTCAGGCTTTGTTCCTACCGAATAGTGAAATGCTATGGTCATCCCGCTCCACAAAGGGGGAGTGACTACTGACCCTGGGAACTACCGTTCCATTAGTCTGATGAGTCTGATATGTAAGGCTATGGAGCGCATCACCATGGACCTTATAAATAAGGACATAGGCAATCTCCAAACTCTGGACCCCATGCAGTTTGGATTTGTGAAAGGTAGATCATGCCTGCTCATCCTGATAGACTTCTGCAAGTCTGTCACCAGAGCTGTGGATGAGGGCAAGGTAGTTCACACAGCCTACCTAGATCTTGCCAAGGCCTTCAACACCATCCCTCACTCAGGAATCATAGATAGACTCACTAAACTAGGCATAAACCCCTATGTCATAAGATGGATTGCCAACTGGCTCACTGACAGAGCCCACACTGTGAAAGTAGCGGACTTCAAATTTGACTACTGACCAGTTACAAGTGGTGCCCCACAGGGACCGGTCCTAGGTCCTCTCTTGTTTGGCATCTACTTCTCTGAAGTTCAAGCCAACACAAAGGGACTCTGGCTGACCAAGTTCGCAGATGATTGCAAACTGGGAGCCATTATTGATTCTCCAACTGATGTAGACATTCTACAGAAAGGCTTCACTGACACCAATGACTGGTGTCAGAACCATGGCCTAAGCTCAATGCCAAAAAGTGCATTGTCATTCCCTTTGGGAAAAATTCAGTGCCCATGAACTACCACATAGGCGGTAGTCCACTAAACACCGAAGGTGTGGTAAGAGACCTGGGGACACAGGTTAAGAGCAACCTCTGCTTTGATAACCACATTGCCACTGTAGTCAGAAAGTCCTTCTATGTGGCACATCTCATTACAAAAGGTTTCTCATCCAGGAAGAAAGAGGTCATAATCCCTCTCTACTCATCCCTCATTAGACCTATTGTAGAATACAATGCCTCATTTGGTATGTACCTCACTAGACACCCACAACAACTGGAAAAGCCACAAAAATACTTCACTAAGAGGATCTTAGGCCTTAGACACATGCCCTATATGGACAGACTCAAAAAACTCCAGCTATATGCTGTCTCTTATTGCCTACTTAGAGGAGATCTCTGCTTGACCTACAAAGCTATGTCTGACCCAGCGCTGCTAGATATGCTACACCTAAAGAAATCCCAGTCCTTCCATGCTACACGCACCAGGGACCTACACCTCATTACCACAATAAACAGAACCTGCTGGAGGGACAGGTTCCTAAGCCAGAGACTTCCCATACTCTGGAACAAACTTCCCATTCATGTCAAGCAGAGCACTTCACTGGCCCTCTTTATGAGAAATTTTGACGAGTGGATGGGCAATAGGAAGTTCATCCAGGGGATCACTTCAGTGGCCTTGCTTGACAGGGGCACTGGGAACTAATGTTGGGCATCACGATGCCAGGGAATCTTCTTGGGCTAGGCTTATATGGGCTCCAGGGCCATTAGTCTAGTACAAACCTATGAACCTATGAACCTAAAGCACTGCCTAGGGCATATACTAATAGTCATTATAGTTTCAGAGGAACAGCAAGTCTCATTACTCAGTTTGTATGAGATTATGAGTATTCAGATTTTTGCTTTTTTTTCCTGAAAAAAAAAAAAAAAAAAAATATATATATATATATATATATATATATATATATATAATTTACATTTTAATTAAAATGCACAGAGCAGAATCACACATTTTAAGAAAAAATATCAGTGTTTGACAAGTTAGAAAACACGCTATAGCTAAAAAAATTGCAGTTTTGTACAGCACAGTGTGGTTTATGTAAAAGAAGATTGAGATATATGGTGTACATTGCAAACATATAAAACTGCAGTCTTAACTTCATCTGATCTTAGTATGCTGGCTCAATGTAATTGTCTATCAAGAATGGGATATTTTCAGACCTGTGTCTCTTTACATTTTTATAACCAAGTCATTTCTTAGACAAACAAATTATTTATCTTTAACCGAGTGCAGTTAAGAAAACTGATTTTTAACACCTTTGGATCATGTTGCACTGCAAAACCAGATGAAAACTGCTAATAATATCAGCTAAATAAGTAACATAAAAGATCTATGTGTGTACATTCATATATGTGACGAAACAACCTGCAGAATTCATCTTTTACTGTCTTACATGATATAATTTATGGCTAAGGGCCTGTCAGCAATGGAAATGACAGTAAATCTCAGCTTCCTTGCATTTATTTTACAACAGAAGGGCTCATTGTATCCTGGTTTGCTAGAATACTCTTTCTTACATGAGAAATGCTTCTCTTTGCTTTCCTGATTTTTTTTTTCGTTTTAACCATAGTAACTGGCAACCCAAGGCTATTGTAATTGGCTCCCTTTGATCTTTGCTGTTTATACTTTTATATATGGAAATGCTAATTTGATCATCTGACCATAAATCCAGGAAGATTCATTTCACTTTCTTTCTGGTGTTTTCAGGTGGATTTTATTTAGAGGGCTGCAGTTTCCAAGGAAAACTCTTTACTTGCTGATACAGGGATAGTATAATTAGCAATAGCTCAGAAAAAAAAACTGTAACAGATTAGAATTAACCATTTAAGGGGAAGAAACTGTAACTGCATTCAATAAAACAAACAAAACAAACAAAAAAAACCCCACTTATGCTTAATCTTCTGGTCAGTACAGCAAAAATATAATGAAATGGTATAAAAGAGAGGTGGAGTAGTTGATTGTATACACCTTAATCTCTAAGCATTAGCAATCATAACAGGGGCCCAAAACAGGAGCATATTGCGTTTTTTTCATAATAGGTCTTTTATAGTTTACCCCCTATAGTTAGTAACAAATTAATATGTTTATGGGCTTAGTTTCCTTATTAGATTGTGAGGAAAATCAGGAAGTCAAGAGGTCCAAAAACATAGTACTCTGCATAAATTGTAGCAGGTGACAGGTATGGCTAATTGAAGACTGAAGATGAAATAATAAAATGAACATCTAGAATACTGTGGCTGCTGTTGAAGGTATACAACCAGAGAAATGTGAATTAGGCTTTAAACAAACTGCATTAGAGTTTTTTTTCATCCAGAAGTATGTCTGTACATATAAATGTGTGTGTGTGTGTGTGTGTGTGTGTGTGTGTGTGTGTGTGTGTGTGTGTGTGTGTGTGTGTGTGTATTTATATGTATGCGTATGGGTGTACATATTTGCATGCATGCAGAATGTAGTTTGGGTTTATTAACTGTTATCAAAAGATACTTGTTATGGTTTGTGGAAACTATATATTTTATTAACACACTCTCGGCTTAATGGACTTTTCAGTTAAATGTATACATAGCTGAGTCCGGTTTCAGAACTTGGGCTGTGTGTTTGGTTTTTGATACAAACTGTAGGTACTTGTGGCATATAACAAACAGTCTGACGCTTTTGTGAAATTATCCATGTTGGCAATAGCATCAAAAAGGCTCAGATAAAGTTATTAGTCGCATTACTTAAATAATCTTTATCTAAATGTTTAGAAGTTTAAAAATGTAGTAGAAGGTGTCACTGTGATTGGAGACCTCACCTTCCATAAATGAAGTTGGTCCATGCTTTATATGAACAGTTAGTTATATGCAAACTGATAATCAAATGAAAAAATGCTTTTTGGTAGCAAACACACTATGGAACCACAACCCAGATTGAATAAAGGTGTTTGAATTTTTATCTAAGTTGTGGTTCCCCAATGTGCTTGCTACTGAAAAACATTGTTTTTCATTTGATTATTGTTTTTTGCTACAGTGGTGGAGCATTCCTTTTCTTAGTATATGCAAACCTTAACATTTATCAATGATTATTTTAGAACCTAGAAGAAGAATGGCTACATCAGTAGATGTCAGGTTTCTAAATAATCCAATGTCTTTTTATATGTAGGGAACAATATAAGTAGGAAGCAAATGTGATCATATTGGATTGCATGTAAATAATTCCATCAATAAGGCACACACCAGTACCCCTAGTGAGGCCAAAGCTTCATGTGGAATAAATAAGATTATAGGCAGTATTCCTAGTTTGGCAGTTTGCAGATGTGTAGTGGTTATTTGTGAGAATCGATGCAACATGTATATGCAAATAAGCTAAGATCAGGGTATTAGCACTGAACAGGGAAAATGAACATGGTTTGAAAAACACCTCCACTCAGGGCAAAAGTGTAAAGTACCTTAAATTAACCATTAAGTATATCTGAAATACTGCATAAAATCTGTAGGCTTTGTGTAACTTTCTATGTAGTCAGATACAGCAGACAGATGCAGCTATGAGCAGTCACTCTTATAAGAATTAAGGCAAGGTGCACTACACAGCTTCTCTTTTTAATATTTAAAAAAATAAAGGCTTTAAAATTTTATATAGGGATATTGTTATGTGGACACCCTGATTTTTCTTTAAAAAGTGGAAAGGGGAGATAGGAAAGATTTAAAAAGAGGAGACACAAAAAAGAGTAGGAAAATATCAAGAGATTTGTAGTGGAGGAGGTGGAGAAGAGGGGCACAATGTTTTTGGAGGGGACAGACCCCCTATTTTTTAATGTTTTATATGATAGGGCAGTTTGGGTGGGAAAAAGGTAAGAAGGGCTGAAGAAGCACCATCAAGAGTCTCAGCTCACAGAGCCTCAAATGTTTCCACTGCCAGATTGTTGTGCAACTGAGGACCCTGATGCTCAGGGGATTGGGGCCTGTGGTGGTGTAGTGATCAACAGCAGCTAGGACAGCATGTCTTCAACACACTAAAGCAAGGCTCTGAAAGGCTTAATCTGTCTGTCAGCTACCTCCTCCAGCACATCTTCAGCTAATTCCAGAAACACCATTTAGTGAAGCAGGCTGCCATGTGCTTGGCTGTCTGCATGACCAATGCCACTGACCCAACCCTACTAGGATGTCCTTGTAGAACAGAGCATGTGTTGTAACTTTAAGAAGAATTTCAAAGTGAGGACACATGCATATAAATAGAGAGCACAGGCAGGCAGCAGTGACATTTTGAGAGAACAGCCGGAGTGCTAATATGTATGAGTGCAGTAGTCTATCTGTTTATAAGTTTGTATAAGTTTAAGTTACTAAACCTCAGTCCTGATGTGCTTTTATATAATAAAGCTGCTTGAACTGAACCCACAACTGTTCATCTGTTTTAAGCTAACCGGATGAATGACATGGTGCCAGAATTGGATAGAGAGTGAAACTTCTTCAAGCCATGAGGTGCAGAGTTAACAGTCCAGGTATATTGAGCAGGTTGAGTGATACAGTGCTCAAATGATCAAGAAAGGCCAGAAATGAGTTTCGGGTAATGAAAAACTTGCATAAATGATTTATTTCATAAAGAAAACAATACAAAGCATTTGCAAAACACAAACAGCATTATTAATCAAACGCAAAGTGCAAGGCATATTATTAATCAAAGGAAAAGTACAAAACACATTATTAATTAAGTGAAATGTTCAAAATCATGATATTTGATAAAAGTTATTTGAAATACTTATGAATGTGTTCAGAACTACATCTGATTTGCATAACGAGAATGTTAAAAGTATAACGAGCATGATAAAAGTATAACGAGCATGTTAAAAGTATAACGAGCATGATAAAAGTATAACGAGCAAGATAAAAGTATAACGAGTATGTTAAAAGTATAACGAGCATGATAAAAGTATAACAAGCATGTTAAAAGTATAACGAGCATGATAAAAGTATAACAAGCATGTTAAAAGTATAACGAGCATGATAAAAGTATAACGAGCATGTTAAATGTATAACGAGCATGACAAAAGTATAATGAGCATGATAAAAGTATAACAAGCATGTTAAAAGTATAACGAGCATGATAAAAGTATAACGAGCATGTTAAATGTATAACGAGCATGACAAAAGTATAATGAGCATGTTAAAAGTATAAAGAGCATGATAAAAGTATAACGAGCATGTTAAAAGTATAATGAGCATGATAAAAGTATAACGAGCATGTTAAAAGTATACAAGCATGATAAAAGTATAACGAGCATGATAAAAGTATAACAAGCATGATAAAAGTATAACGAGCATGTTAAAAGTATAACAAGCATGTTAAGAGTATAACGAGCATGATAAAACTATAACGAGCATGATAAAAGTCAAATGAGCATACCAAGTACAATAAAAGGGCAAAGTAATCATGGAAAAGCAAAATGGCTGCATTTTTTTAGTAAATGACTGTTTTTTACTATGTGCTACTATTTTGCATTGATGAAAGCTATTCAGAGCATAACTAGAGTTGTTTGAAGTATCTCAGAGTGTGCAATGTGCTTGCAGTGTGTGCTTTATTACAGTACAATTATTTAGAAGAGTTTACTTTGCACAAAGGACAGTTATTTCACAAAGTGCAGCCAAAATACAGTTATTTCAAAAAGTTTCTTGTGCTGTGTACATTGTATTTGCAGAGTGCAGACATTTCAAAGTGATTCTTACACTGTGTAGAGTTATTTTGCAAAGTACAGCCATTTCAAGAAGGTTCTTATGCTGAGTACAGTTTATTTGCAAAGTGTAGTCATTTTAAAATGCTTCTTACACTGATAAGGGGTGATTTTGCAAAGTACAGTGATTTCAAACTGTTCTTGTGCTATAGAAACTTATTTTACAAAGTACAGTTATTTTGAACAGTCTATTATGCTGTTGAACATCGTTACAAGTTCTGGCATAAATTTCTGGTGTATATGTGCTTATGTTTGTACATAGTTCCAAGGGTGCTTATTACTGTGTGTTGGCATGTCTTAGAGATTTTGCAGACCCAGTCTACTTGTGTTTGATCATAATATTGCAGAGAATTGGAGAGTATTTGAACAGGAATACAATATTTTCATACAAGCAGCTTTTTCTGACAAAGATGCACGTAAGAGGGCATTTAATCTGCTTAATCAAGTGGGGTCAGAAACCATTGAAAAGGAGCATTCATTTGTGTATGCACTACCTGTACATGCAGGAGAAGGGGAAAACCTCCATATTGTTGTACAAGCTGAATCAAAGGAGGACATTGAGTGCTTGAAACGTAAATTTAGAGAAATGTGTAACCCCCAGACAAAATTTACATTGGAAAGGGACTTATTTTACACAAGAGACCAATAGCCAGGAGAAACGTTTTCAGCTTATATTACTGACTTGAGAAACAAAGCTAAAACGTGCAAGACTGGTGATATGAAAGATGAGTTGATAAAGGACAGGCTTGTGTGTGATGTTAATAATGCTGCTGTGAGAAAGATTTTGCTTTGAGACAGTGATTTAACATTAAGCAAAGCCATAGAGATTTGTCAAATACACGAGCTTACAGAAAGGCACACAAACATGTTTGCAAATGATAAGAGCATTGTTTCAGTAGCCTCTAGAGCAAGCGTAGACAGCATGCAGCACGTGGCTAACAGAAACAGGCCTAAGAATATGGTAGCTGCATGTAGTCAGAAGACATGTGCAGTCATTATTAGGTCTAAGAGACAGTTTAAAAATGAAACTGCTTTCTTTTCCCAAAGAAGTCCATCACGTAAGTACATGTCCTAGTTCCAGTTTCACCGATGCTATTTTATCAGAGTATGCTGATGTTTTTAAAGACAAGCTAGGTAAACTTTCAGTTGTGCACTCCATGAAATTAGGCCCAAAAGTTAGTCCAGTGGTCAGACCAGTGAGAGCAGTTCCGATAGCTATGCAGGACAGAGTCAAAGTCCAGTTAGCTAAGATGGTGCAGCAAGGTGTGGTTTGTCCAGTTACAGAACCAACTGAATGGGTGTCTTCCATGGTGGTCGCTCATAAGAAAAGCTTAGATGAAATCAGAATATGAATTGACCCAAGAGACTTAAACAAAGCATTAAAGAGACCCTACCATCCTATGCGTACAGTCGAGGAAGTTGCTACCCTCATGCTAAATGCCACTGTTTTTTCTGTCTTAGATGCATAGATTTCATTTTGGCAGGTAATGCTTAATTGCAAATATTCAGTACTGACTGCATTCAGCACACCATTTGTTATATACAGATTTCTCAGAATGCCTTTAGGAATAAATTTTGCCAGCAAAGTCTTTCAGCGTGCAATGGAGCAATTTTTTTCTGGTTATCCATTTGTTATAATAGTGAATGATTTACTAGTTGGAGGCAATGTGAAGCAGAGCTTGACAGAAACCTCATGAAAATTCTGGAAAGAGCATGTGAAGTGAATCTAAAGTGCAGTCCTCTAAAATGTAAACTCAGGCTACCAGAAGTTACTTATGTAGGTGATTTATTTACCAGTTCAGGCTTATGACCAGATCCTTCCAAACAAACAGCCATTCTTGTGATGCCAGCTCCAAGCAATTTCCAAGCCTTACAGTGTTTCTTGGCATGGTTAACTATTTGGGCAAGTTTATACCAGACTTCAGCAAATTATGAGCACCTTTAAGAGAACTGATGCATATAAATGTTACCTGGTCATGGTTGGAACAACACCAGAAACATTTGATGACCTTAAACCAAAAATTGCTAGTCCACCTTCGTTAAGATACTTTGATATCCACAAACCAGTGATTCTTTCCTGTGATGCTTCAACGATTAGTCTTGGTGCAGTTATTCTTCAAGGGAGCAAACCAGTAGCCTATGCATCTAGAACTCTTACCCAAACTGAGATGCAGTGTGCTCAGATTGAGAAGGAACTTTTGGCAATTGTGTTCACATGTTCGAGGTTCCATGATTATGATTAGATTTATGGCCGGGCAATCCAGACTGAGACTGATTATCAGCCCCTAGTCACTATTTTAAAGAAGCCTATGCATATAGCTCCAGCAAGACTACAAAGAATGATGCTCAGAGTACAAAAGTACATCTTCAAAATGGTCTATACAAAAGGCAAACTTCTTTATCTTTACACAGCAAAGCTTGATGCTGAGAATTTTGACTTCAGTGTCATAGAAGTGCATAATTTTTCTACCACAAGACTTGATGAGCTAAGAGATCATACAAAGACTGATCCAATTTTGCAAAAGCTCAACCACTGCCTCAATGTTGAATGGCTGTCAAAGCAATCTTGTGTGCCAACAGAAGTGCAACCTTATTTTCCTTACAGAGATGAGATGCTGATGGAAGATGGTATCATTTTCAAAGGTCCTAAAGTTGTCATTCCTACTTTTTTACAACATGAGTACATCCAGACTTTGCATCATGGCCATCCAGGTTCAGATGCTACCAAAAGAAGGGCGAGAGGACTAGTATTTTGGCTTTCTCTGTCAAAAGATATCGATAAAGTACTTTCATCTTGTTCAGTCTACAATAGTACTAAATCTCATTTGCAAAATGAGCTACTTCAGCTAAGCCAGATTCCTGAATTACCTTGGTCAACAGTAGCCACTGACATACTCGAGTGGAATGGTCAACATTACTTAGTGTTGGTAGACTCTTATTCATATTGGTTTGAGATTAACCTAACATAAAGTACTGCCAAGTAATTTCTCAGTCCATGGTAGACCACACAAAGTTATTTCTGACAATGGTGTCCAGTTTACCAGTCAGCTATTTCAGAAATTTACAAAAGATTGTGACTTTATCCATGTTACCAGTAGTCCTGAGTACCCACAGTCAAATGGCCTTGCTGAATATGCAGTACAAAGGTCAAAGTGTGACAATACTGATGTTTTCTTGAATTTACTTAATCTCAGAAATATAGTCTGTGACAATATACTTAGCTCGCCTGATCAGAGACTTCTGTCTAGGCAAACCAGAACAACCTTGCCTATCAGTTCCTGCTTGTTGGTGCCTAATGCTAAAATCACCAGAGCAATCAAAGCCCAACTATTCAAAAAGTATTCATCCAACTATGATAAAAATGAGTAGATTTCTTTGTCCATTGAAAGAAGGAGAGATAGTGAGGATGCAAACAGCAAAAGGTTTTGATCAAATTGGTCAAGTGAGAGGTATATTTGCCGAGCTGAGATCTTACTTAGTGGAATCTGAGGATATAGAATACAGAAGAAATCACAGGCATCTTCTTCCAGTGTCTGAATCGATATCACAGAATTGTACCTGTGATACAGACTCTAGATCTCATAGCAATCCATATGATGTTCCTATTGAAGGACATGTGTCAGTACCTCTTCCCATTCCTGATGATGTCCCAGATGTCCCTGAAGTTGAACATTTATTAAAGACAGTCCCTGTTACTAAATCCAGTCCTAGTTTTTATGTCACATGATCAGGTTGTATTTCAAGACCTAGTGTAAAATACACAGCAACCTGGACATGATTGTTTAATTTGTAATTAGTTCTGTATAACTGCATATCAAAGGATTATTTCTGTGCATAACTTATTTCTCAAAGAGGGCAGATGTAGAACAGAGCATGTGTTGTAACTTTAAGAAGCATTTCAAAGTGAGGGCACGTGCATATAAATGGAGACCACATGCAGGTAGCTGTGACATTTTGAGAGAACAGCCAGAGTGTTAACATGTATGAGTGCAGTACTCTATTTGTTTATAAGTTTATTTAAGTTTAAGTTTACTAAGCCTCAGTCTTGATGTGTTTTATATAATAAAGCTGCTTGAACTGAACCCACAACTGTTCGTCTGTTTTATCCTGACCAGACGAGCGACAGTCCCCATAAGGGCAGAGGGTGAACACTCCTTAGTCTAGGAGGTATGTGCCTGGATCACTCCAAGGGATTTTGAATTTGTAAAATGAACATAAATGGGACAGGAAGAAAATAATAAAAGATAAATTAATACATAATTAAAATAACAAAAACCAGAGAAAAGTGGCAGGGAGAGTCAAAAGAAAATGCACACAATAAATTCACACAACATTTTACCAGTATTCAATTTCTTACTTTAAAGCATTGTTATCTTTATTTAATCCTTATTGAAGTAAAATAGTGTGTATGGGAAGTGCTTATGCAAACTTTTGTTTGAAACTGCATGGCAAGTGTTTAAGCAGACTTTGGGATGACATTTTATGGGAAATGCTTATGTTAACTCGGCAGGACAGTGTTTGCTATCAAGTAATGCTGGGATTTACATGTTGCAGTCTACTACACGAACCTAATGATCATATTTGTGTCTGATATACATTTGTTAGCAATACTGCACTGAGAATATCCTTTATAAATGCTTACATCTTATAAAATCAGTTAAAGACAGAATTCTGCGGTTATATGCTGACATATCTCTTGCACTTCCTTGCAGTAATGTAGTGAATGCACTCTATTGTTTTAGCCACTATGTGTTTCTTTATATACAGTAAGAAAATGAGTTAAAGAAAGGCATACTGCACTTGTATACTCACATATCTCTTACTCTTTCACTTGCAGGAATGTACTGAATGCACTCTGTTGCTTTAGTTGCTAATATACTTATTTCTATACAGTAATAAAATGAGTTAATAACAGAAATACTACATTTATACACTGACATATCTCTCACTTGCAGTAATATACTGAATGCACTCTAGTACTTTGTTACAATTCTGTATGAATTAATATTATTTCCGGATGTATATATATTAAACCAATTAACACATAATAGTATATACTACTTTATTCATACTTACCAGTGGACTCAACCAGTCTCACTATGTGCCTTTCCTGCTGTTTCCTATTACAAGAGATATGTTCTTCACCTATAAAAAGACAACATAATACTATTCTTGTTTGCTTGTATTTCACTTTTCCCCCTAGATGTACTCTTGGCACATGAGGATTGGTACACTTATTCAATTTTTTCCTCAACATTAAAAGTACAATTATTATATCTAAGCCACTACATTCAATGCAGTATTTGCTTAGTGTGCATTTGTTATAATATGCATTAGTATCTCAATTCTCATACGTTGCTTCTCTTCCCTTTACTGTAAGTTAACAAATACAGTTTTGGTGGAATGCTATGTTAAAACTATTATGCCTTGCATGTAATAGTCTGTGAATTTTTTTTCAGACAGAATTTTATGACACATAAAACAAGTTAGCAAGTCATGGAAGTTTTCATTTCCTTAGCTGTACAAAAGTGTGCAAGTGATAGTTTTCAGCAATTCTAAACATATAACTGGACGATTTAAAAGTGTATGCAGAAATAATTTGAGTAATAATATTGCTCATTTCTCACTTAAGTATGTGCTGGACATTCATTTCACACTGCCCCCCTCCCAACTTCCGTTCTGACTTGGGTGTGGTGCCTGACTGACTTCAATCATCTTGTGTGTGCATTTATAATTGTGAAAGAAATGACTTTCTTGTGCAAGTACTATACTAATAAATATTTCCTGACCTACAGAAAATGTCTGCATATAATTTAACTACTACCTAAATTAATGCAATACTAAATGAAAGTATAGAAATGCAAACACTTTATTTTTGCTTTCTCTATAAATACACGAACAAGAAGTTCTAAGTGTACTCATATAGATCTATATTTGTGTTTTTCAGGCATATATATGCAGATTATTATTTTATTCATACATATGTTATATTTGTATTTATAGAGACAATTATGTTGTCATGTAAACATTCCATCTGTTTCTATTCAGATACAGTTCTGTGTGCAGATATGTTTATGCTTCATTTTGCATTATTATATCATTACAAATACATTTTTTGAAGATAAGCACATTTTTTTCTAGCAAATACTTTCAATTATGCAACATTTTTGTATTTTTAAACCTATGTTTAATATGACAACCCCCCCAAAAAAAAAAAAAAAAAAAAACAATTTTCGACTGATTGTACAACTCTGGCCAGATTGTTGAGCTTATGCTTTGGTAGGTCATTGTACCTGCAGCACTGCTGGCCAGAGTAGGTGATCCTTGTCAGGAATTCCAGGTACCCACCCAACTCCTGCCTGATGCCAATCTTTTTCCAATCTGAGCCTCTACTACATGCCTTGATCTTTTCCAGATATGATCCCCTGAGAAGAGAGATAAAGATTTTGGTCTCCTTATCAGATGAGCTTGGAGTAAGGTTTCATACCTTAAGCAAGTGCTGCCATCACTAGAAGAGCCAAAACCAAAATTAAGAAAGTATGATCAGGGCTGTGGTTCACAGGTTTAGGTCTATTACCTCTGGGGTGTGATGCCACCTTAACCAAACCCAGGTGACTAGCAGAGACATCACAACATGAGTTGTTATTATTGGCATGCTTTATTTAACCAAAAACACTTTTCCACATACATGAATTTTTTAAAAAATGCATTCTTATTTTATTACTATGATACATAAAATACAATATACTATAATCATTTATATTTTTTATTATTTATAATTGTTGCTGTCATTGTACCTATCATTCTGGAAGTATTACATCTGAATGATATTCATTCTTTCATTGTAGCAGCAGTAATATTTTTTGGGGGGGCTGCATAAACACATATTCCTATGAGAGTGACCAGCTTTTATTAAGTATTGAGTGGTCTAAGATGAGAAGGTGTGCCAGGTGATGTTAGATTGGCAGAGATTACACTTCATTGTTGGGTAAACTGTGATACATATGGCTCCATTTTTTTATCCTGAATATATTCAGATTTGAGCATATCTGAGGCTATCTGCATATTCCAGCAGCATACTGGGGAGTACTGGGGAATGCTGAGGACTGCTACAGACTCCACCACTATCAACAGTGTGTTCACATGAGCTTGAGGCTACCTTCATGAGAAGCCAAGAGTGAGCTACATATATAAGTGGCCATACATATTCACATATTACTATGATTCATACAGATAAAAGTAAAATGGCCTAATTTGCATACAAAACATGTAAAAGGAACTGAATTTATGTGTAGTAGTTGAATATCACCATATTAACCTGTGATTACTTGAGGGCAAATGTCTTAGGAAACAGGAATTATTAAAGTAAGAAAAAAATAATAAAATATTACAATTTAATATTAAATACTTAAAATGATGCAATATTCGTGATTTGCATTCAAGACGTGTTTATTTTACTGATAACATGAGCATATTATCATGACTATAATGAATAGTGTAAAGCTGCCACCTGTAAGTGGGAAATCATTACAGTAGCAGTGCAAAATGATTAGTAATCACCGACAAAATAAATAGGTTGGTGTCATGTAGTAATTGTGCATACATATACATGTTTTAATTGTGAAGTACTGGCAAAGTAAGGGTGTTTTGTTGGCTGAACATACATGTGTCCTCACTTGAAGATTTCTGAGTGTCACTGAAGAATGAAAAATGACAGTATTATGAATAAATTAAATGGGAGGTGCTAGAGGAAGGAGGAATCTGTTAACAAAGTGATTGATTTACAGCTGTGAATGTATTTATGATACTATAACTATTAGGATAGTACAACTTTACCTGGCTGGACTGAGATTTTTCATGTGCATATAATTATGGAGTTTGTGTTGCCTAACTTTTTATGGGATGATGGTAGGCATATGTGATCATCATTGTGTTGTTTGATTGATGATTATATCTAAAGTTTTTTTGTGTATGACTGTGGCCTTTTTATCATTTGCTGTAATGATGAAAAACAAGGTATCAAGGTAGAGAAAGGACAACTTCAGCCATAAAAAAAAAAATCAATCCTCATGGTAGTCCTTAGGGCATATGGGAAACATCTGTTTGGTAAAACAAGCTAAGAGGACAAAAGCTTGGTGTCAAGTTGTTCTGGGCATCAATACAGTGGATGGCAGAACCTGCAAATAACACAGTGCAAGAAGAGTGCAAATCATATGGTAGGGAGTGCTAGAAACAAGGCAAGACAGAATGTAATTGTCTGTACAAGTATGGGGGGGCTCTAGCAATTATCCCATTAACACCAGATGAGAAATAGCTCTTATTCACCCATGGGGATGTCTATGACACATAAGATGATGGCACTGGAATAATCACAGGTGGTGTGGACACTGGCTGTTACCAACGTCTGCAGCAGCAATACTCATCTGCTCAGGAAGGTTGGTTTAAAAACAATAACATACATTTATATACAGAATTAATTGCTGACAAGGAATTATTACATTAAACATGTGACAATAGCTATTAATAGGTGAACCTTCTACATCTGCACAGAGTGGCAGTGAAGGTAGTGCACATTGTAAGTAGCCCCATGCATCCTTAAAAAGCATGCAGTACTGTATGCTATTTGTTTATTAGTAATGTTTACAAATAATTTTTACATGGTCAGCAGCAGAATGGTTGTTAATGATGATGATAACCTAGTTATATATATGAGGCAGCTTGGGGAAAGTGGCAAGCAGTCCCCATGTTTACTGACAGGATTTCACACCCCACAACATGTTAGTAACTCTGCTGGAAGTGACAGTGCATCACAAACTCAAGCACATGCAGTTATCACACTTGTGCTTTTACAGGAAGAAAACGCATGCATTTTTATACTAGTATCTCCTAACACAGATGAACACTTTCTGAATGATGGCAGGCATTTTGAGATAACAGTGTCCACAGTGAAATCTTTGCAAAGTGGAGCAAGGTGCAGAAGTTTGTTATAGCTACACCAGGAAACATGAAAAGCATTGAGCAAATGTGCCATGACATTGTTAGGGCTTAGAGTGCTACCACAGACAGTCAGCTGGAAATGTTTAGAGTTCTCCAGGGTATGTTTTAGGATTTCCAGCACTCCTTGGAAATGGCACAGAGTTGTCATAATGCCATGATCACAATGATGCATAGTATGGTGGCACACCAAGCATTGGTGGCCACCTCCATTCGTACACTAGTTTGGACTTTCCAGACTCAAGCAGGAATCATTCTTGAAAGTGGAAGAGAATGGGGTACTATTTGGAATTGTGAGGGCAGATTACATGACACTTAAAGTACTTGTCAAGAAAGTACTGTAACTAGTTGGGGGGACAAGCACAACAGATTTCATGCAGCCCAAGTCAGTGTTCATTTAAACCTAGCAGAACCTCTCATTGAAGGTTTCAATCACATTCCCGCAACACTGTCAGATCAGTGTCTACAGGATCACCTGCATCAAATAGGTCACTACATCAGACCAATTCACAATCCAGCTCCTCATGACAGCCCCTCTTCAAAATCACTTGCACTATTACCTAGTCTATCTTTAGGACATATGTATGACACATTTGACCTTGATCTACTGTGATTCAAGAGTGACATTTCTGTTACTTACACACAGGTCAGTGTTTAGCTCCAAAGAGAATAAGTTATTTAAAAGTGTGTGTGTGTGCATGCATGTATGTGTGTGTGTGTGTGTGTGTGTGTGTGTGTGTGTGTGTGTGTGTGTGTGTGTGTGTGTGTCTGTGCGCACACTTAGGACACTTTACAACTGCATTTCACTCCTTTAATGGTACTGGTTAAAACCTCAGGTAAGTGTGGAAAGAAATAAGGCTACAGTCATTAACACCAATGCTCTGTGCATTACCATCCCTACAGCTAGCAGTTACCACCAACTCCAAAATAGTAACACACAAGTTTTCGTGGAAGCACATTATGAGAAAATTACAAATTAAAATGAATACCCTTGTCATGTAAAAAAACACTGCTGCCACTTCACTCTTACCACTGCACAAATTATATTTTTTGCCTCTGAAATCACAAATTATTGTGGATGACAAAATAAAATAATACGATGTGCAGTACCTCAACAGACAACATAGTTCAAACTGAAAAACATTGCATAATATAAAAAAATGATATATTTTCATTAAAATGCAAGGTATTAACTCATTAAATACTGACTATTACCAATTATTACATCTGTGGACATGAAGTTTGTGCATACTTATGTAAAACAACTCAATGGAAAGTATTGTGCAAAACGTTTAATTAGGATTGTTCCTTATATAATACCTTACATCACTAAATATCAGACATGACTTTTACAAACAATAATACAAGTAACTGTTCTGAAAAAATGAAATATTTTAAGATGAAAGAAAATGTCAGATGAACATTGACAGTGGACCATGTACCATACAGCATTGCCCACAGATATCAATGAATGTATCAGTTATACTCTGTGTGTTTTTACAAGAACAGAATCACTAACCTGAATATCATGGTCCACAATTCTGGACTAGACACCACCTCTTTACCTGTACAGCCTTATGCCGTGCATGACCCTACAACATAGGGTTCCTTACTACTATTGTTGTCTGGTCATCATTAGTCATATTTGGGCTTGAACTGTGAGCTGCAGTGACAGCATGGGTTACTTCACCAACAGACTGGTACATGATCATGCTGTGCAGAATGCAACATGCAATAAACATCCTGCACACATTAGCTGGGTCATAGTGAAGGGCACCTCCCTGGAAAATGAATTCCCTCTTGATAACAATATGAGTTTGGGGCAGATATGTCTCTTCTTTAGCTCTACTTGAACCTATCACTGGTGTCATGAGCCATGGCTCCAGTGGGTATCCAGAATCACCTGAAAAACAAAAAAAAAGAGAGAGAGAGAGAGAGAGAGAGAGAGACAGAGTGAGAGAGAGAGAGAGCGAGACAGAGAAGGTAGGGACAAAGCAAAGGAAAAGTGGTTTAGTATTCAGCAATACATTGTACTCTGAATACCTACTTTAAATACAATAGAAAAAAGAAACAATATTTTTCCACTTACCAACACAGTGATCACTGGGCATACTATCATGCAAGAAGAGGTTGTATACTGAGCTATTGTGCCAGATATGGGAATAGTGTGCACTACCATGCATCACACACTCCTATCAATTGTTGGAATGGTAGCCCTTCCTATTTTGATACCAGAAGGGGTCCTAATTGCAACATAGATGCAACCTATTGCACTGAGTACCTCAGGGAAACATGCCACCCCATAAAAGACATGCATAGTCCTGGCTTGGTCTTGAGGTGACACCAGAAAATAGATGTACTCATCCACACGTGCCAAGAGTACATCTATGAACTGCTACAGTATCCTTGAGGCAGAAGCTTGTGAGATCTCCAGCATGTCCACAGTCTGTCCCCATTGCAAGTATAGTGAGGGCTATATATATAGCTTAGTTTCTACAGGGATAGGAACCTCATACATTTCTCCAATGTGGGTCATTTATACTCACTAAGACCATTATAATGTCTCTATCCACTCTGAACCTGTCCTGTATCTCCTGCTTATCAAAGTTGTCCTCTGCCTGTAGCTCTACCTTCGTGGCCAGCATGTGCTGTTGAACGCAAGCAATTTTAGCTGAGCCAAAACAAGCAACTCACAACTGGAAATAGCAAGGCTAGCAGAAAGTGGCCCATCAACAGAACTAGATAACTATAGACCAATTGCAATATTGTCTTCTCTATCTAAAATACTTGAAAGAGTAATTCATAAGCAGGTTACCGACTACCTATTCACTAACAATCTTCTAACTAGTACCCAGCATGGTTTCAGACCATACCATAGCACAACCACTGCACTAATGTCTTTCACTAACAATGTCAACTTCCACAGGACTAATAATAATTATGTCTCTTCTATCTTCCTAGACCTGTCAAAAGCCTTTGACATGGTCTCACATACTAACCTACTTAATACCCTCACTGAACTACATTTCTCAAACCCCACACTTGCATGGTTCCAAGATTACCTCACAGGACGGCAGCAAGCAGTCTCTTGGCAGCCAACTCTTTCTCCCCTACTACCAGTCACCCTTGGAGTACCTCAAGGTTCTATCTTAGGCCCACTTCTATTCTCTATATTTACTAACAACCTCCATCTAGCAACCACTCATGCAGCTCTCATCCAATATGCAGACGACTCCACAGTGATTTGTTCAGCACCCTCTCTATTAGAGCTTCAGACTCAAACTCAAAAAACCTTTCATGAAGTCCTGGCTTACAAATGCTAACCTAATGTTAAACCCTAAAAAAATAAACTAATGGTCTTCCTCCCTAATAAAGCTGCATCCCCCTCTAACACATTTTTCATTACCTTAACTTACAATGCCATCTCACCCCATCAACACACACTAAACTTTTAGGAGTAGAAATAGACTGCAAACTTAAATTTGATATTCACATTTCCCAGACAGTGAAAAGGGTACATAATAAACTTGGTACTCTATATAGAAATAAACACTACATAACAAAAAAAAAACAAAATAGCCATTGCACAAACACACGTAATCTCCATATTATTGTATGCAGCCCCCATCCTCACTAATCTCAAGAAAACAGAATTACAACTTGAATCCTGCTACAATAAAATTGTAAGATATGCCACAAATTCACCAGCTAGATCGCACCACTGCCTCGCATTGAAACAACTTAACTGGTTAGAGCTCCCCCAACTCCTAAAATATACACAAACTAACAATGGCCCACAAAATCTGGTCAGAGCCACATAAAATACAAGCATTAGAAACTCTTCTTCAACCCTATGTTACCAGCAGACCACTCCGTTCCTCATATAAACAACAAATAAAAACCCACTTATCCAAAAACCGAGCAGGGGACTCCCTATTTGCGAACTACATAGGTAAAATCTGGAATGAACTGCCTGTAAACATTACCTCTATACAAGCCTTACCACTATTTAAAACTAGCCTAAAAAATCATCTCCATAGTAAATCACTCTGCCCATGCTCCAACCCCGGCTGATATATAGGAACTGTTCCTGCTTAATGTAATACACAGATACTAAGATTATTTTTATCATCACAATGTGACCTACCTCAAACAACATTCTTTCACTGATGTCTAAATTCAACAGAAATACACCGTTAGATCTTACATATACCACAATCTTATTCTCCTCCTGACACTCTATACTCCACATCCCTGCATAAAATTCCTCTAATTTACTAATGGAATATATACTACTAGTTACTAACACATTGTATAACATTGTATATACTACTGTTACATGTCTTGTACTGACTTATATTTCATCACATTTAAGTTTTGACCTTTGATACATTGTATTACTCCGTTTATGACCATCTTCTTATTTATTCTTTTTTTGTGTGTCTACTTACAAACTGGAGCTTTTCTGCCCGGGCCTCCACTGAAAAAGGACATGTGTCCAGTCGGCCCATCCTGGTAAACAAATGTAAAATAAAAATAAATAAATAAAAATAAAAGTGACAGCATTTTTCTGGATTGCAAAGTAGATAGGATTGTGAAACTCCTGTTTATATAACATATCTGAGGATGGACCGAACAAGTGGGAAAATTCCACTATGAATTGCAAACAAGCAATAGAATCCTTCATTAGCATACACTGGATTACATCATTCCTCACTTACATCTCATTATGATTTCATTTATTTATGCTCATTTGGGATCATCATGCATTAGTGTAAATCACCTCTGTAAATCATGTCTTAATTGCGCTCATTTGTTGAGAGTGTGACTAGCCCTAATAAGGCTGTGTAATGACAATGAATACCACCCTTTATTTTAATGGCAATGAGTTTAAAAATATTTTAAAAATCATTAGTGGTACCCAGTTTTGAACATACTGAACATCTGACCAAAAACAATTACCGATAATGATAAAAACAACTAGTAAAACTCACTACAGTATCGTCAGGCGCCACGGAATAAAAAACGTATTAAAACATATTAAAATGTGCAAACTTCTTTTTATTAATGTTTCTAATTGAGTGCTTTCATCCTCATCATGGGACTTCTTCAGAATCATACTAAACATTGATAGAACCTGAGAAGCACTTATAATCAAGTTCCTGGAGTTAAACTGTTCTGTCACACTTTACTAGTTTATTTATTTATTTATTTATATTTGTTGACCGGGAGTGTCCGACTGGACGTAGGTCCATTTTCAGTGGAGGCCCGGGGAGAAAAGCTCCACAGTTAAAATAAACAGAAAGTAGTTACATTGGATTACATAGCGATTAACAATTTACATAGCAATTACTTACAACATATTTACAGATGAAGAACATAGTACATCAGTAGACAACTAGAATCTTTACCTGTGAAGTACAAAACAGACATTAACAAATGTTACAAGAAGAAGTTCCTGCTGTATAATAAGTACTGGCTTATGAGCATCTGAGCTTGCTATAATCAAGGTAGTTAGTGGAGTGGAATGAAAGGTAGTGGTTGGATGGGGTAGGTGATATTAGAATAGGAGTTGCAAGGGCATAGCCAGCATGTTTTTAGGTGCGCTTTTAGTAAAGTTTTGAAGTGGGTGCTTGATGGTATGGAGGTAATTGTGGGTGGGAGGGAGTTCCATAATTTGGCTATGGTGCAAGAGAATAGTGCTTCTCCAGCAGAGTTATTGGCTTTAGTGATCTGCAAGTGATTTTTGTTGCTGGATCTTAGTGGTCTGGTGGTGCGATAGGATTGGAGTAGATTCTGGAGGGATGGGACATTTAGTGGATGGTTTACCAGTTTGTGGGCGAGTGAGAGTTGATACCACTGAAGGAGGTGAGGGAGTTCAAGCCAGCCCAGTTCAGCAAGTGAGAGACAGTGGTGATTACGGTAGGATGCCCCTGTGGGGAATTTGGCGATTTTGTTGTAGCAGGTCTCTAGCTTGTTTAGATCGCATTGCCTTAGGTTGGTATATATTGGAGAGGCATAAAATAGGGTGGAGATAAGGTGGGAATTTGCTATTGAAATCTTTGCTGCTTTGGTGAGAAGTTGCTTATTTCTGTATAGCGCTCCTAGTTGTTTGTGGACTTTTTTATGGTCATGGATATGTGAATGTCAAATTTTAGTTTATTGTCTATTTCCACTCCTAGCAATTTGGTGTGTTCAGTTGGGTATATAGTGGTGCTGTCTTTTGCTGTGATGTTAAAGTGAGAGTTGTTTTGAGTATGTTTGGTGGGTTGGAAGATGAGTAGTTTAGTTTTGATTGGGTTGACTATTAATTGGGCATCGGATAACCAAGTTTCAACAGAGGAAAAGGCTTCCTGTGTGACTTTTTGCAGTTTGGGTAGGGACTGGGCTGAGCAGATGATGGCTGAGTCATCTGCGTATTGTATGAGTGAGCCATGTTTGGTGGCAGAGGCTAGATTATTGGTGAAAACAGAGAAGAGTAGGGGTCCAAGAATGGATCCTTGGGGAACCCCTATGGAGACAGGTAGTTGGGGAGATATGTCATTCTGCCATACATCAGATTGTTGGCGGTCAGACAGATAACTCTGAAACCAGTTGGTGACTGATTGTGAGAAGGATAGGTTATTGAGGACAGAGATAAGTTGTTTGTGTGGGACCATGTCAAATGCTTTAGATAGGTCTAGGAAAGTAGCAGAGGAGAGATAGCCATTGTTTTTATGCTGAAGGATAGTTAACAGAGAGTAAGGCAGTGGTGGTGCTATGGTTTGGTCGGAAACCATGCTGAGTATTGGAAAGGAGGTTGTTAGCAAGGAGGTAGTCTGAGACCTGAGAGTGTATGCATCTCTCTAGTATTTTGGAGAGTGGAGAGAGAATAGCTATGGGGCAGTAATTGGTTAGTTCTGTGGAGGGTCCGCCTTTGTGGAGGGGAATTATATGTGATACTTTCCAAAGTGTGGGAACGTAACTTTCTGACAGAGATCGGTTAATCAAGATGGATACTGGTTAGGCCAGAGCATCAGCTGCGATTTGTAGGTGTTCACTTGGGAGGTTGTCTGCTGCTAATCTGGTGGGCTTAAGTTTAGTTAAGAGTTTTTTTTATGATGGAGGTAGGTACAGGAGAAAAAAGAAGGCAGTGGGGAGATGACTAGTTGAAGGTGTGGGTTGGAGGGGAGGGGGCTTGTGTTGTTTAGCTAGTGATAGTATGGTTTGTGTGAAGTGTGTGTCGAATGAGGTAGCAATATTATCTGAGGAATGAGGGATGTTAGGAGGAGGGATACTGACTTTACCTGGGTGGAGGATGGAGTTTATGGAGGGCCAGAATTGTTTGGGGCTGTGTTGGGAGGAGTCTAGGGCAAACTGGTAGTATTGCAATTTGTCCTGTTTTATTATCTTTTTGACTTTATTGCGTAGTTCTAGGAATTTCTGTCTAGTTGAGGGGGTTTTGGTTTTGCGCCAGTGCTCCCAGGTTTTATTCCTGTTTTTCATTTCTGACTTAGTGGTTTTCTGTAGCCATGGGGAGGGTTGTGCTTTGATTCTGGAAAGTCTTATGGGGGCATGGTAATTAAGGATGCTCAGGAAGGTAGTATTAAAAAATTCAACTGCGTCATCAAGACTGAGGTACTTTAGAGGATGCCAGTTACATTCTTTGAGGGATGAGATGAATGTGAGTGGGTTAAAGTTTAGTTTTTTACTTATTTGACGGTAGATGACAGGTTTAGCTTGGTATAGGTATTTTTTGAGTAGGAATGTTGGGGAGTGATCACTGAGGCTATCTGATAAGCAGCCTGTTATATATGACTGGGGGCTCTTACTGACTAGGATCCAGTCCAGGGTAGTGTGCTTGTTGGAGTTTTTATTTATTCTGGTTGGCGACTAGACTAGTTGGGTGAAGCCATGAAGGTTTACATGATGGGTTGGATGGTTGCCAGAACAGGATTGCCAGTCAATATTGAAATCACCTAAAATGATAGTTTCTTGGGGGAGATGGTGGGTAGACCAGCTGAGGAGGTTTTCTAGTGGAGGGATGTTTTGGCCAGGTGGGAAGTAGCATCCAATTATGTTGATGGTTTTGTTTTGGTTTATTTTGAGGTTGGTATATATTATTTCTTCATTGCCTATTAGTGGAGCTGATGATTTTAAGATCTGGATGTTTAGATGCTGTTTAAATATTATAGCTACACTGCCTCCTTTCTTGTTTAGCCGGTCTACTCTTAGTATGCCATAACCTGTAGGGAGTATTTGCTCACTGGTAATGTGAGGTTTTAGCCAGGTTTCTGTCAGGATGACTATATCTGGGGAGTACAAGTCTATGGTGGCATGGAGTTCATGGACTTTGTTGGAGATACTTCTAATATTTAGGCTTAGTAGAAGGAAGTCACTTGGCTTTCTATTGGCTGTAATATGGGATAAGTTGTGGTTTCTAGTCTGATTATGAGGATTGGGGTTGGAGATGGTAGGGCCAGGGTTGGGGTGGATATCTCCACGTAGGGCTAGTTTAGATATGCATGAGGTTATTAGTTTTCTCAGTTTTTGAATGTGTTTGTTTATAAGGGAAACTTTATGATTGTGCTATTTGGGTAATAGGTATAATGGGAGGGTTACTGTGTTAAGTTGTAGGGATGCTTTATGTTTGAGTAATATTAGTTGGAAGAATATGTGGGGGGTGCATAGGGATGTTTCTTGAGTTGGTGGGAGGGGAGCTGAGTGAGGGTGAGACATGAGTGGTGGTGTGAGTAGTAGTACAGTGGTAGTGGTTGAGTGTGGGAATGATGGAGCTTTGGTAGGATGTAAGATATGCAAGGAGAGTGCATGCAGTGAGCATAGGTAAGGTATGCTTGTACATGTTAGTTGAGGAGGTGTAATAGTAGTGGGAAGATGGAGGAGGTAGTGTTGGGTTAGCGCTGTGGTTGGCTACTGGAAAGATGAGAGGGATTTGTGAGTGTAATAAAGGTGGGACCACTGGGGGTGGGAGGGAATAGGGGGCAGGGTGGGGAGTGAAGCGGGTAGAGACCCTGTTAGTTGCTCTTATGAGGAGGCTGGAAACAATCCTTTCTTAAGGGCAGATCCTGCCTCTTAAACCTGGTCAATTTCTTTGAAACAGTCATTTCTTTGAAACAGTCAATTTCTTTGAAACAGTCACCAAGGCCATTGACAAGGGGAAGGTGGTCCATACAGCCTACCTGGACTTCGCAAAAGCCTTTGATACAATACCCCACTCGGGCATTATAGATAAGCTCACCAGCTTAAATATAAACCCCTATGTCACTAGATGGGTTGCAAACTGGCTCAAGGACAGAACTAACATGGTTAGAATTACTGAAGCCATGTCAGACTCCAAACCAGTTACAAGTGGCGTCCCACAAGGCTCAGTCCTGGGACCTCTCTTGTTTGGTATATATTTCTCGGAGGTACAGGCCAACATGGAAGGACTGTGGCTGACCAAGTTCGCAGATGACTGCAAACTGGGTGCCATAATCGACTCTCCAGCTGACACAAGCATCCTCCAAAATGGCCTCATAGAAACAGACAACTGGTGCCAGAGCCATGGCCTCAAGCTAAATGCCAAAAAGTGTATAGTCATCCCCTTTGGCAAAACAAAGTGCCCACAAATTACCACACAGGTGGTAATCCATTAAGTACAGAAGAAGTAATTAGGGACCTGGGGACCCAAGTTGATAGCAATCTCTCATTTGACAACCACTTGGCCAAAGTGGTTAGAAAAACATTTTATATAGCCCACCTAATCATGAAGGGATTCACATCTAGATCAGGGGAGGTCATCGTGCCTCTTTACTCATCCCTCATCAGGCCCATAATTGAGTACAATGCCCCTTTTGGGATGTACCTTACCAGACACCTGCAGCAACTGGAAAGACCCCAAAAGTACCTCACCAAGAGGATCAAAGGGCTCAAAGAGATGCCATATGTTGCCCGGTTAAAGAAACTCCAGCTCTACTCAGTGGCATACCATATGCTCAGAGGCGATCTGTGCCTGACGTATAAAGCCATGTCCAACCCGGAATTAATGGACATGTTGCACCTCAGAAAATCCAAATCCCATCAAGCTACTCGCTCGAGAGACTTGAACCTCAGCACTGAAATAAATAGGACATGCTGGAGGGACAGATTCATAACCCAGAGGCTCCCTTCACTCTGGAATAAAATCCCAGTCCAGGTTAGGCAGAGTCCCTCATTGACTCTCTTCAAGAGGAATCTTGATGAATGGATGGGAGATCATAGGTTTACCCCAGGTATCACTTCTGTGTCACTGTTAGACAGAGGCACAGTATACTAACCTCGAAAAAGGGCATAGCAAAATTAATTTAAAATGGGTGGCGAAAGCCAAACACACTCTGGCTAGGCTTATAAATGCCCTAGGGCAGATAGCCTAGTATGAACCTATGAACCTATGAATCAGGTAACAGAGTTAACTGATAAATGAACATATGATAGTGACAAGGGTGGTTGTAGTTTTAAAAATGGTGCCTGCCACAGGTAATATTTATTAACTTTGGGATCGTCTTAAGGTAATAAACAGGAAGTGGGAGGGGAGAACAAGGGTGTGAGCAGGCAGTTCTTTGTACTGCTGCTAATGAGCCAAAGCAAAGACAAGTTTGTGTTTAAGAAACAATCACATTTGACCAAGGACTGCTCTGAAACTGTAAGTAATTTCTTAACCATTTCTCAGGTGAAAAACAGGATAACATTGTATCAGTAAGCTACTGTGGTCTCAGTTTAAATTAACAAACACACAGTATTGATCAGTTATTGATACTATTTGCTAATAGAAGGGAATAAGAGAGAAAGTGGAAGATGAGTGTGTGTGTGTGTGTGTGGGGGGGGGGGCTGCTTACAAGCCAAAGCAGAGTGCTCTCCAATGTTATGCACTACAGCATGTGATGCTGCCGGGTGAACTACGATTCCCCCTCACAGTTTTTAAATTTTATGTGGCCATGATTTAGTTAAAATCCTTTCTCCTATGATGATGTCACTGAAAGACCCATGAGCTTTGCCTTGGTGATGTTAACAGGGTAGCTCTGAGGTTCATACACAGACTTTAATGAATGCCCCACAGTGAATGCCCAAGGCCCAATCCATTTAAATTTATAGATACATCTCTATACTATCCCTGTAGAGATGTCAATGAGAGATATACTGGAATTATATGGGCATATCATAGGTTTATAGGTTAGTGAGAGGATATAATAGAATTATATGGGCATATCATAGGTTCATAGGTTTGTGAGATATATAATAAAATTATATGGGCATATCATAGATTCATAGGTTAGTGAGAGATATAATAGAATTATATGGGCTTATCATAAGTTCAAAGGTTATTACTAGGCTAACTGTCCTTGTGGGCTATTTTAAGCCCAGCGAATTACCGCATTTGGTAATCAAGCCCTGCACTGTCTGTAAAATAATAACTGTAACTATTAAGCCAACCTCCCCTATCCATGGGGAGGGGTTATAGCCTTAATAAAAAATCTTATGTGACTTTTTATTAAGAAGCCACCCGCATAATATAGGTATGATTGGGTGGAAAGTGCATTGTGGTGTTTGACTTACATAGTGCTGCAGTGTACTGATAAGGTGTGACAGAACACCTCAAGCAAATTATATATCCTTAAAGTGCTATGAACATTTAGGAAAAAATGGTGTCCTAATCATGAAAAGCAAGAGAATTATTAACAACAAAAACATGTTATCAGAAACAAAGGAATTTAGGCAATGGCACTTACCTAAAGAGATAGAAAACACTGTATAAATAGGTGAGGGTCTCTGTAAGACACTAAAAGAGGATAAAGGGCCTGTATTTAGTTCTGGTCAGTTTAAAAGACATTAAGGAAATATCTGCTCTGCTTATGAAGGTCAAAGGCAGATGGAAATTAATACTATGCGTATTAACTCCATTGACCAGTCTCTCAACAAAGCAGAACGCCATGGTGGTTTAGGAAATCATTTTGTTATACAATGTAAGACAGCTGCTCTGAATGCCATGTCTTATTATGAGTAGGGAAGTAAAAATAAGACCCAACAGTTATGTATGTTTGCATCAACTAAATCACTGTTGAAATTACTTAAAATTAACAAGGCATGAAGTCCTGCTAGCATCACAGATTTATGGGATGGAGGTTGTTCTTTTTTCTGCTATCTGTTGAACAGGCTGATCAACAATGTGGTTAAATGAAAGCAAGATTATATCACAGGAGGACATTGTTGTTCTAACTTAAAAAGAGAAGGGAACAGGACAAGATGTGGAAGCCACTGAGGCGATTCTACCTAAGGAGATAACTTTACAGTCAAGTATGAATGTAAAACTTGACTGCTGAAATCATAACTTTGAGGGGTTTGTCAACCACTGCCACCCTTTTCCTTTTTTATGACATTGCTACCAGGTCTATTGACAGTAGTGTCAGTTTGACATTATTTTTATCCATACAACATAGGCCTTTGACAGTGCAGAGCATGAGGTAGTTACCAAAAATCTTGGGGGGTTGGCTTGGAGAACTATTTATCTGCTTAAGTTAAAGGTTGGTTGATCAGTTGGACCACAAATTTGTAATGTTGGGTGACAGAGGAGAATGGGGATAGAAAAATGGTGCATACGATGAAGTACAGCAGAGGAGATATAAACAGAAATAGGAAACATAGTAGGAGGTGTGGAGTGAAATAAATAGGTTCAACAGATAGAGGAGGAGGAAACTAAGTGAGTAACAATGGGTAGTGCTTTTAGGAGAGATAAGAAAGGTATCAAGTGTGGAAGCAACTAACAGGGATAGTAAGGATTGCTAGAAAATGTAACTGCAGGTCGAGTAGTTACAGGTTGGATGGGTAGTGGCAGAGCACAGGATGTGAGGTAGGGGACTGGAGCCAATATGCAGGCAAAAATAAGTTTTTTTGAGATTGGAGACATGGTCATCAATGTGGTTAAACGTCTTGGCACGTGAGATAGGAGAGACCAAATCATAGTGAAACTGATCTTGGAATTTGTTAATCAGTAAGACATGTAAGGAAGTGACTAAGGTGGATGCCAAAGGAGAGACTGATGTATGTTGTCAGGCACATAGACATCAATGACTAGTCAGAGGAGACACTTATAACTACAGAAAACAGGACCAGGAAGTGGCATTAAGATGTCAGAAGAGGGCTGAAAATGGCATGAGTAAGCATTTAAGAATGCCAGCAGCCATCACAGTAAGGAAAGACAGAGTTAGGTAGTATAATGAATGACTGTAGAAGTGGATGAGAAAGAAGGGCTTATAAAGGTAGAAGGATGAGGGACTGGAAGAGACACTAGCTCCATCTTAGCTCATAAGACAGCAGTACTCAGAATGAAGTTGGAATGGTAAATTTCCATGTCCTTATCTTCAAATTAAAATGGGTTTGAAAGAAATAGAAAAGGAAGGTGGACACTCAGGCAGACATTGTGCAGGTGTGGAATACTGAGATAGACTATAGCGGAAGAGCTGACAAGGGTAACTCAGAACATGTCAGCTTAGTATTGCTATGCATGGTAATGAGTCTGAGAAGGAAGATAAGGATGCTACAAACTGTGATACAGAAAGGGATCAGGCCACTACTGTTATCACAGAAACATTGACCAGTAACAAGAATGTATAGGCTTATGGAATATCAAACAGAGGAGGGGTCAAGGTGAAGCTGCAATCATCATAATGGAATGCATGCAATAAAAGGTCAGACAGGAGGAGCATTATCTCATGAATGGGATGAGGTTTCAATGGGTTATGCTCTTTGGCAGTGCAGGTAGAGGAAGGGAGATACCAGTGGATATGTACAGCCTCCATACACATCAAGGGAGGAGAACCAGAGACCTGGGGGTGGGAAATGAAGGCGTGACATATGAATAAGACAGATAAATTCATGAAGGATCTGGATGTGCCAGGAGCTTATGGGGGATATCCCTTGCTCTATGCTTCAAATGGAGTAGGGAAAGACTAAGATCTTGTGCCATAAATGTTCAGATACTGCTGTAAAACATGATTAGAAATCACAGAATTCTACAGGTAGTTCTAATCATACTTGAAATGGAGTAGGGAAAGACTAAAATCGTGTGCCATAAATGTTCAGATACTGCTGTAAAACATGATTAGGAATCACAGAATTGTACAGGTAGTTCTAATCATGCTTGAAATGGAGTAGGGAAAGACTAAGATCTTGTGCCATAAATGTTCAGATACTGCTGTAAAACAAGATTAGAAATCACAGAATTCTACAGGTAGTTCTAATCATGCTTGAAATGGAGTAGGGAAAGACGAAGATCTTGTGCCATAAATGTTCAGATACTGCTGTAAAACATGATTAGGAATCACAGAATTCTAGAGGTAGTTCTAATCATGCTTGAAATGGAGTAGGGAAAGACTAAGATCTTGTGCCATAAATGTTCAGATACTGCTGTAAAACATGATTAGAAATCACAGAATTCTAGAGGTAGTTCTAATCATACTTGAAATGGAGTAGGGAAAGACTAAGATCTTGTGCCATAAATGTTCAGATACTGCTGTAAAACATGATTAGGAATCACAGAATTCTAGAGGTAGTTCTAATCATACTTGAAATGGAGTAGGGAAAGACTAATTAACACCACTGAGTGGTCTACAGTGTGAGTGAGTTGTTAGTAATCACATGTAATGCTCCTGCTTGGTATTTTATGGGTGTTGGGTATACTGAACTACCAAGAGGATCAAAGCTAGGTTAGCAGTCTAGAGAATGACTGAGACTGTGAGAGAGCTATGAATATGAGTCAGGAAGGGAGTATGCAGAGATGTGGACAAGGATTCCAAGAAGAAGTAAAAATGGAAAAGACAAAAATGATGTGTTAATGTGGCAATGTAGTGCTAGTGATTAGAGCCCAAGACCCCTTACAAGCCTAGCCATATTTAACCCGAGTTTCTCACATTTCAGTATCTAGGTAAACAAAGTTCTTAGAGGTATGAGCCTATTCTATGGTATCTGTTACCAACTGTCTCTGTCCATGAGGGACATGGGCACCACCGCAGGAGTAAATTTATGAATACCCATCCATTGATCTAGATTGCATTTCAAGCAAGTAAGGGAAGAGTTTTGCTTTACATGAATGGGAAGCTTGTTCCAGAGGAGTAGTCTCTGAGACATGTATCCATCTCTCTGACATGATTTATTTATATCAGAGGCTAGTTTAAGATCCCTGGACTGAGTGACCCTTGTACAGTTTGATTAATGAAACCGTAGCATTTCCATCAGGGACAGATCTGAGACTGCCCTGTAGACTAGACACAGATCACACCTTAGTAGTTTGTTGGAGACAGAATACAGTCATAGGGCTTTCAATCTTTTTGTGTAAGACTTGTTTATATCCTGTATCCTCCTGGTAAGAAACCTCTGGGGTAGCTGCAGCTGTGCAGGTGTCTGGTTAGGTGCATGCAGAAGGGTGCATTGTACTCAATTACTGGTCTTATTAGGGCTGAGTACAATGAAGTTATAATGCTCTTTGATCTGGATGCCATGCTCTTACTTATGAGTTGCACCACATGCACGTGTCAAATCCTTATTTAGTGTGGGAGGTAATGTGTGTGTGCACTGACCACCTTTTTGGCATTTGATTTATCTGTATGTGAGAGTCTTGCCTCCATTTTCATGGTTTAACTACATCTCTCACATATAATATTTGTTTGCTTTAGGATTAAGTGGTTGTCAGTATATATGAGACAATTGCTACGTTGTCTCAGGATGTTCATGTCCATCAAGCTGGCTACAAAGATGGTAGGAACCTGGCCATCCATGACATCAGGTTCTTAATATGGGTTTTATCAAGGAAAGGAATGAATTTATTAGACTGGACTGTGCTAGTAGCAGAGACTATGAGTGGGAAGTATACATTGTGTAGTGTAAAGTCAACCTACAGATCTATTCTGCTCAGCATGCAACATCATTGCCCATAGAGCAGCAGGCGACTTGGTATGGTTTCAGTGATAGCTATTCTAGGGAAATTTTATCTTCATGGCATTTGTGTCTATACAGGGCACTGCTAATTGCCACTGTGCTGAAATGCAAAGCTTATATACAGGCAAAAAGGAGCAGGTTTTAAGCTAACTACCAATCAAGAAAGCACACAATAAGCTTTCCACCAGCATTCCCAACTCAGGTTTAGAGCAACACACTTCTGCCATAAGAGTGCAGAAAAAAAAACTTCTTAATGTAATGTGATGCCCGTGCCCTGTTCCAGAAATCAAGGAGCCTCAATCCTCACCACTAACATCAGTGAGGGGTGTCTCATATAGGAGGAAAGGATAACAAATACACACAGTAAAGTGCAATTTCCCTTAAGAGCACACAGAGATCACAGTCAGTCCGGGGCTGGTCGCTCCCTTGCTCTCCAGGTCCCCAATAAGACTCCCCACTGGCACAGCTATAGGGTCCAGATCGCAGCCTAGTGGCCAAGGTAAAACTGCTTTTTATACCCTGTATCTTCCTGGTAAGAAACCTCTGGGGTAGCTGCAGCTGTGCAGATGTCTGGTGAGGTGCATGCACAAGGGTGCATTGTACTCAATTACTGGTCTTATTAGGGCCGAGTACAATGAAGCTATAATGCTCTTTGATCTGGATGCCATGCTCTTACTTATGAATTCCATCACATGCACGTGTCAAATCCTTATTTAGTGTGGGAGGTGATGTGTGTGTGCACTGACCACCTTTTTGGCATTTGATTTATCTGTATGTGAGAGTCTTGCCTCCATTTTCATAATATAACTACATCTCTCACATATAATATTTGTTTGCTTTAGGATTAAGTGGTTGTCAGTATATATGAGACAATTGCTACGTTGTCTCAGGATGTTCATGTCCATCAAGCTGGCTACAAAGATGGTAGGAACCTGGCCATCCATTACATCAGGTTCTTAATATGGGTTTTATCAAGGAAAGGAATGGATTTATTAGACTGGACTCTGCTAGTAACAGAGACTATGAGTGGGAATTATACTTTGTGTAGGCTAAAGTCAACCTACAGAGCTATTCTGCTCAGCCTGTAACTTCATTGCTCATAGAGCAGCAGGCGGCTTGGTATGGTTTCAGTGATAGGTATTCTAGGGAAATTTTATCTTCATGGCATTTGTGTCTATACATGGCACTGCTAATTGCCACTGTGCTGAAATGCAAAGCTTATATACAGGCAAAAAGGAACAGGTTTTAAGCTAACTACCAATCAAGAAAGGACACAATAAGATTTCCATCAGCAATCCCAACTCAGGTTTAGAGCAAAACACTTCTGCCATAAGAGTGCAGAAAAAAACTTCTTAATGTAATGTGATGCCCGTGCCCTGGCCCAGAAATCAAGGATCCTCAATCCTCACCACTAACACCAGTGAGGGGTGTCTCATATAGGAGGAAAAGATAACAAATACACACAGTAAAGTGCAATTTCCCTTAAGAGCACACAGAGATCACAGTCAATCCTGTGCTGGTCACTCCCTTGCTCTCCAGGTCCCCATTAAGACTCCCCACTGGCGCAGCTATAGGGTCCAGATCTCAGCCTAGTGGGCAAGGTAAAACTTCCAGCACCTTCTCTGTCTAACCAGTGCTTCATGTCCCTGCCCAAGTAGCTGGCACACACACACACACACACACACACACACACACACACACACACACACACACACACACACACACATACATACACACACTTTGAGAAGAGTTTATACAACCACACAGACACTCCTGGGGAAGGTTGGCACAGATTGTCCAGCTGTGCTCCTTTTTCCCAGATTATACAGAAGTACCAGCTGCCACCACCCACTAATATTTATCAGCTACTCAAAGACCCTTAAAAGGGTGTCCAATTATTACTGTGCAATATTATTATCCAATTGGTAGCATAGCCCATGGTTAAAGCTATTGGAGTGGCTTTGTACAATTTTACTAAAGGCATGCAAGTACTCTAAAGAGCTTAAATTATCTCTATAAAAAACAGCCACAGTTGAAAGGGTTTAAAATATTTAATAACAAATAGTCAAAACACAAGACAATAATTTTACTACACAGTGCTAGTCAAGAGTTCAGAGATCACAGAGAAATGCTTAAAATAATTCCATAGTACAGTTCTGACATCACAGAAGAACACTTGGTTTAATCTTTCTATTTTCTAGCTATTTCTAAGAGAAACCGCAAGTCTATGATAAACTTACAAATAGAGTAAAGGCAGTGTTGAGTTGGATGGTCAAGACAAAAATGCTTAAAGCTCTCTGATTTTCTCTGTTTTTAAAATCACATTCCTGGTTCACATTACATAATTCTTCACACTTTCCTGGGGTTCCCAGGCTAACAGGCAACATTTTTAGTAAGCACACACCAGGTCAGGAAGCAAAGCCATGAAGGACATTTATGCATGCAAATTCTGGCTATTAACTCTGGCCTTAAAACAATAGCAATAATTCCTTCATCTAGACCATCCAGAGCCATGTTTACATCAAAGGGTCACAACATGCTTTACTTGGTCAGCAGAGTGCACTGTTGTTAGATTTTTTCCAGTTCCACATGTAATACTATTTTTACCATGTAAGACAACAAGCCTGTGGTTTACATTAATATGTACAGATGACAGAATTATCTCCAAAATTCTATCTGGCTAGGCTGGCAGCCTTCATCTATCTTCACCCAATCTTCACATATCTCCCCCCTTGGAGAACTCAAGCTAGTTTTTCAAGTGACCCTTGAGAAATGCTGCTTGAGTGAGTTATGTCTATCTGAGTTTACCTTACCTCATTCCCTGTCTTGAGAGCCTATCAGCATTGGCATTGCTAATCTCAATGCGGTGCTGCATGGACATATCATATGCTTGCAACCCCAGACTCCATCTTAGTAACTTAGCATTTTTCTGGCTGGCTCTGTTTAACCATGTTAGGGGGTTATGAACTGTCATAACAGTGAATTTCCTTCCATACAGATAAGGCTGAAGTTTCTGCAGTACCCACACTATGGCTAGACATTCCTTTTCTATAGCTGCAAAGCATTCCTCCCTGGGTTAAAGCCTACAACTGAGATAAACCACTGAGTGCTCTTTCCCCTCTGAAGAAATCTGGCTAAGTACAGCCCCCACCCCATGGTTCGAAGCATCCACCTGCACAACTAATTCTTTGCTCTAATCCAGACTGGCTAACACAGGGGGTCCTCCCAAAGCTTCTTTAAGCTACTGGAATGCCTGCTCACATGCTGGGGTCCACACTAACTTATCTGGCCTGTCCTTCCTTGTCAGGTCTGTGAGGGGAGCAGCTATGGTACTATAACTGGGGATGAACTTTCTGTATTACCCTGCTGTCCCTAAAAATGACCTCACCTGCTTTTTGGTAACAGGTGCAGGCCATGCCTGAATGGCTTCCTCTTTGGCAGGTTCTGGCCTTATCTTACCACTCCCCACTCTATGTCCTAGGTAGGAGACCTCTGCCATACCCACCTGATATTTGCTTAGCTTAACGATCAATCCTGCCCTCTGTAGTCTGCCCAGCACCTCCCTGACATGCTGAAGGTGATCTCGCCAGGAATAGCTGTAGATGGCAATATCATCTAGGTAAGCAAGGGCAAACCCTTTTGCTCCTGCTAGGATATGATTTACCAGCCTCTGGAAAGTTGCTGGGGCATTCTTCATCCCAAAGAGCATCTTTGTGAACTCATACAAGCCAAAAGGAGTCACAAAGGCTGATTTCTCTCTAGCACTTGGAGTCAAGGGCACCTTCCAGTAACCCTTGGTAAGATCAATGGTTGTAAGATACTTAGCCCCTCCCAGCTGTTCTAGGACCTTATCTGTCCTAGGCATGGGGTAAACACCTGACTCTGTGTGACTATTTAACTTCTTGTAGTCCATACAGAATCTGGTGCTGCCATCCTTCTTTGGCACCAGCACCACTGGGGAGGCCCAGGGACTGTTGGACTCTTGAATCACCCCTAGTTCCAACATCTCCAGCACCTCCTCCCTCAGAGTCTGTTTGACTCTCTCAGGCACTCTGTAAGGGGCCTGCCTAATAGGCCTTTGGGGTCCTATATCCACCTGGTGCTGCCCCAGGTTAGTGCACCCTGCTATCCCAGTGAACATGTCCCCAAATTTCTGCAACACTGCTTGGATTTTCCGAACCTGGGTAGCAGATAGCTGCTGGAACATTGCTACCCTTTCCACTGAGGTGTCAGCCCGAGCCTCACTGAGGAGATCAGTCCCCAGATTTACCTCAGACTCCTCCTGCAATCCACTGCAAATGCTCAGCACAAGGGCCTCCCTATCATGGTAAGGTTTCATCATGTTAATATGGTACAATTTGTGCCCCTGCCTTCTGCCTAGTAGTTCCACCATGTAATTAACATCACTTACCTTTCTTACCACCTTTTAGGGTAAGCAGCTTGTTGTGTCTGACAGGAATGAGAACCATTACCTGCTGCCCCACAGCATACTCTCTAGCTCGAGCATTCCTGTCATACCACACCTTTATCTGTTGTTAGGCTTCTGCCAGGTTCTCCTGGGCCAAGCCCATGAGTTCCCTGAGCCTTGTCCTGAGGTTTAGGATGTATGCCACAACAGAATCCTTGTGAGACTCGCACTCATCTTCCCACTCATCTCAAATTAAATCTAGAGGTCCTCTCACCATATTCCCATACAGCAACTCAAAGGTTGAAAAACCTGTGGATTCCTGGGGAACCTCTCTGTAAGCAAACAACAGATGGGGAAAATATTTGTCCCATTCTCTCTTAAACCGATCTACAAATGACCGTAGCATGGACTTGATTGTAGAGTTTAACCTCTCAACAAGACCATTAGTCTGGGGATGGTAGGGGTTGGTCTTCATGTGCTTCACCCCACAGGACTTCCACAGACAAGCCAGCAAGTCTGACATGAAATTGGCACCTCTATCAGTCAGTATTTCTTTTGGGAAACCTACCCTGCTGAAAATCCTAAGAAAGCATTTGCCATCTTCTCTGCCTCAATGGAGGACAAAGCCACTGCGTCAGGGTATTGTGTAGCATAATCCACTACCACTAGGATATACTTTTTCCCTGTGGAACTTGGGGTACTCAGAGGACCCACAATATCCATAGCTACACTCTGAAATGGCTCTTCAATCACAGGCCAAGGCATTGAAGGAGCTCTCACCTTGTCTCCTGCCTTGCCTACCTTTTGGCACTGCTCACAGGTCCTGCAGTGTCCTGTTACATCTCTGGAAATTCCAGGCCAATAGAAGTTCTGCATAATACACCTCTTTGTACATTTTATGCCTATATGACCTGCAAAGGGGATATCATGGGCTTTGGCTGGAAGCACCAGATGGTAGGCTCTAGGCACTACCAACTGCTGTACTCTCTCACCTTCTAGCCCTCCCTCAGGGGTCCACTCTCTGTACAGCAACCCTTTGTCCCAGTATACAGATTCCCCCTTTCCTTGAGAATCAGGTGCCTCTCTAGTTACCTGCCTCAGTGCTTGCAATGTAGGGTCTGAGAGCTGAGCCTGTCTCACGTCTCTCATTGTAACCCTTCCCAGCTCCCCTTCCACAGGAAGTCTGGCGTCCTCTGACAGTGGTGCCTCCAATACTACTACTCACCTCTACCTTTGCAGTCACTCTGTCCCAGGGATCATCAGTACCCACATGCAGCTGTGACTTACCTTCAGTCACACTGCTACTGGGTAGCTCACTCCCTGAGGAAACCACCTCACCAGTCCTGGCTGCAAGTATGCAGTCTGTCTGGGTCTCCCTCATGCTACCAGACCCACATGCTTGGCTCCAAGCATGACTGCGTGAAACTGCATAAACACATGGTACTGCCTCATCCAAATTCTTACCTATCAGGACATCTGCAGGATGGTAGTTTGGTACTGTTGCCTTTCCCACTTACTGGCTCCCTCACCTTTTGTTCCCCACCTTGCCTCCATGGACACCTGTATGCCACATGGCCCCACTGGTTGCATTCAAAACATTTAACCCTAGCTCCTGGACATGTACCTGAACTAGTGGCTTCCCCTGCTACTTGCAGATTCTGTCAGGGCAGTCTGTGCTGCCCACCATGGGTTCCTTTAGACCCATGAGCAGTACTGGGGTTCCCTTTCCTGTGCAGGGATACGCTGCTTGCCAGGTATAGGTCTCTGTTCTTCCCCAACTCATCTGAAGGGGCACATTATCTTTCAGCTAACCAGATCTTCATGTCCTCAGGCAAAGTGCTAAGGGCTTGTTCCCTCACCAAAAGGTCTGCCAGCCCTTCAAAAGTGGTGACCTGACATCCAGTCACCCACCCATGGAAATAAGTGCTAAGTTCAGCAACATATTCACACACACATTCATCTGCCTTGCGTCTATGCTCACAAAACTTTTTCCTATACATTTCAGGTGTTAGCTTAAACAATTCTAACAAGTGATTTTTAACAGCAGTATAATCAAAACATGCAACGTCAGACATTTTTGACAAAACAGTTACAGCTTTACCATGGAGTAAGGAGGTCAGGAACTGTACCCAGAGCCTTTAGTCAACACCATACTGTTTGCATACCCTCTCAAACATATGAATGAAACTATCAAAAATATCCCCCTCTTTAAACTGCGGAATAAATTTACTGACCTTTTGTGCTTCTGGGGTCCAGTTACTCCCTTCCCCATTGCCTCCATGACTCTGGTGAAGAGTCAGCATTTCCCTGTCATGCTTCCTCTCCTGCTCCTTTTCCTCATCTTCCAGGCATAGCAGCTTCTCATTCTCCTCAGCCTGTAGACTCCTCAGTCTCTCAGTTGCTTCTATCTCCAAACACCTGGCCTCCAACTCAAGACTCTTTAGCTCCATATGGATTTTTAAGTCTTCTGCACAAAAGTTAAGCTGTCCATCCTCTGAGGGTGTTATATCTCCACTGCCAGTCTGATTGTCTTCCTGGTTGCTGTTTTCTGATGCAGCTGTAACCAAGGCTGCAACCAAGTCTGCCTTAGTCAGGTTTCCATGCACCAGTCCACTAGCCTGGCACATCTTTGCCAGCTGGCTCCTTGTCAGCTTTCCATACTCCTCTGCTGACATGCTGCCTGCTCACCCTGACTAACTAAGTTAACAAAAGAAATAAAACAATTCTGATCTGAACTTTGAGTATTCACTGTGTGGCTGATTTAGAGTACAAAACATCTTCAGAGCTGACCGTAAACAAGCTACAGGAATTCACTCTACCCACACCACTACAAACCAATTAGTGTTTGCCAACCAATTAATATGTGGTGCGGATATCCCACCGCTGCCACCAATTAATATGTGATGCCCGTGCCCTAGCCCAGCAATCAAGGAGCCTCAATCCTCACCACTAACACCAGTGAGGGGTGTCTCATATAGGAGGAAAGGATAACAAATACACACAGTAAAGTGCAATTTCCTTTAAGAGCACACAGAGATCACAGTCAGTCCAGGGCTAGTTGCTCTCTTGCTCTCCAGGTCCCCAGTAAGACTCCCCACTGGCACAAATATAGGGTCCAGATCTCAGCCTAGTGGGCAAGCTAAAACTTCCAGCACCCTCTCTGTCTAACCAGTGCTTCATGTCCCTGCCCAAGTAGCTCACACACACACACACACACACACACACACACACACACACACACACACACACACACACACACACACACACACACACACACACACACACACACACACACACACACACACACACACACACACACACTTTGAGAAGAGTTTATACAACCACACAGACACTCCTGGGGAAGGCTGGCACAGGTTCTCTAGCTGTGCCCCTTTTTCCCAGACTATACAGTAGTACCAGCTGCCACCACCCACTAATACTTATCAGCTACTCAAAGGCCCTTAAAAGGATGTAAAATTATTACTGTGCAATATTATTATCCAATTGGTAGTATAGCTCACGGCTAAAGCTATTGGAGTGACTTTGTGCAATTTTACCAAAGGCATGCAAGTACTCTAAAGAGCTTAAATTATCTCTGAAAAAACAGCCACAGTTGAAATGGTTTAAAATATTTAATAACAAATAGCAAAACACAAGACAATACTTTTTACTACACAGTGCTAGTCAAGAGTTCAGAGATAACAGAGAAATACTTAAAACAATTCAATAGTACAGTTCTGACATCACAGAAAAACACTTAGTCTAATCTTTCTAGTTTCTAGCTATTTCTATGAAAAAACACAAATCTAAGATAAACTTACACATAGAGCAAAGGCAGTGCCGAGTTGGATGGTCAAGATAAAAATGCTTAATGCTCTCTGATTCTCTTTGTTTTTAAAACCACATTCCTGGTTCACATTACATCATTCTTCACACTTCCCTGGGGTTCTCAGGCTAACAGGCTACATTCTTTAGTAAGCTCATACCAGGTCAGGAAGCAAAGCCATTAAGGACATTTATGCATGCAAATTCTGGGCATTAACTCTGGCCTTAAAACAATAGCAATAATTCCTTCATCTAGACCAGCCGGAGCCGTATTTACATCAAAGGGTCACAACATGCATTACGTGGTCAGCAGAGTGCATTGTTGTTACATTTTTTCCAGTTCTACATGTAACACTATTTTTACCATTTAAGACAACAAGCCTGTGGTTTACATTAATATGTACAGATGACAGAATTATCTCCAAAATTCTATCTGGCTAGGCTGGCAGCCTTCATCTATCTTCACCCAATCTTCACATGTAAAATGGCTGGCTTGGAGCCCAAGTGTAAGAAGACCACACAATCTGGATACAACAGCCCCGAATATCTGATACAATGTAATAATTACTTAAAGCAGCAGTAGAACAGTACAGTTTGTTTATTTAAAGTGCAGCAAATACAGCAAATGTCAGAGGAAACTAATAAAATGCAGGCACAATTATCAACAGAAGTGCAAACTAATTCTTATTTTCATCTTTTTAGTAGAGGATTGCCTTAGCTGGTAGCAGATTTACTGGAATTCTGCGTGGTGTAGTTGCCAAACCACAAGCAGCTCTGAGCAATTAAGCCATAACCCATGCAAATGCGAGACTTATATACAGACAAAAGAAACATTTTAAGATAACTACCAATCAGGAAAATACACAATAAGCCTTCCTCCAGTAATCCTCAACTCAGGTTTAGATTAGCAGACTTCTGTCAAAAGAGTAGAAAAAAACTTCTTAATATAAAGGGGCTGCTTTGGAGCCCAAGTGTAAAAAGACCACACAAACTGGATACAACAGCCCTGACTATCTGATACAATGTACTAAGTACTTAAAGCAGCAGTAGAACAGTATAGTGTTTTAATTTAATGAATGAGTGTTGGTGGGTAAGTTTGACATATTGGTCCTTAAACACATTAATGCAGAAGGATGAAAGACTGTGAGGGTAAGAATAAAGAAGTTTGATGGAGGAAGATGGCAATATTCATGGGGGTGTTGAATGAGCAAGGAACGATCTGAGATAGTCTGAATTTCAAGGTAGAGTGAAGGGATTTGATTGAAATATTTGACCATGATGATTTCAACCATCTTTTACGTTAATGTACTAAAATGTTAATCACCTAGATGTGGTCTTAATCAATGTAAAATAGGTCCTGAATATTCAGGATAAGGCAACATTAGGTAACAGTGATCATGCTATTGTATGTTTAGAGTGGGCTAGATAATAATCTGAAGAGAAAGACTGTGGTATAAGTTTTCAGATGAGAAGATTATGGTTATGCTGAGCTGGGATGAGGATCAGAAGGTGAGTTAGGAGACTAGGATCAAACTGAGGAGTGAATGGTCTATGGAATGAGTCACAGATGGAGTACTTAGGGTTGTAGGCAACAGTTTGAGGAGCAGGCAAAAAGAAGAGAAGACTAATGGGAGTGTAGAGATGGTGGAGGAAGCAAACAACCCTCCTAAGCTAATCAGTCCTGGCAGAGATATTGTTGATGAGTGGGAAAAAGTGAGGCACTGAATGAATGCATTCATTCAGTCTTCCTAAAATAAAAACAAAGGGTGGCTGCCTTGTTGAAAAGGATGCAGGATGAAATAGAGAGAAGAATGAACAGAGATTAGAATGGAGAAAGAAGAGCTGGTGATCTCCAGATAATGCAAGATCCTCTGGATAGGACAAGTGTAGTTGCCCTGGTATAAGATAGGCTTAACAGAAAAAAACATCTGAGGAACTACAGGTATGTTAATTTAACATCAGTGGCAGAGAAAATAATTGAGAGAATTTTAAACATGGGTGAAGGCTAATTGCTTTCTTGGTGGCAAGTAGTCTCCAGGAAACAACCAGCATGGGCTGTCATGACCAGAAGGAGCTGTTTAGTCAATGTTCATTTACTCTTTTTTATCTTGGTTACAGGTGAACTTGACATGGAAGTATAAATAACTATGGTCTCTTTGGACTTCAGCAAGTCCTTTGACTTGGTACTATATTGGCACATGATAAAAAAACTAGAGGGTTGGGGATAAGGAGCAGGACAGCTGATTTGTCACATTACAACATTACACATTAGAAAATGTGAAGATTAAGGAATGGGACTAGTGGAGTACCACAGGAGTCACTGCTAGGTGCAATACTTGTGAACTACAAAACTGCTGTGATATATTAGCTGATGTTAATGGAATTGATGGTAGCAGGGCAGGAAAATGACCTGCAGTGATTTGGGATTACCTGCAATATGTGGCTGGAGTACCAGGAGCAGAGTGAGGAAACAGTGGCAGCACTGAACACAATTCTGAAGTGTCTCCTAAGTGGAATAGACTTTGGGAGAAAAGAACAAAACTTACACTCTACCTTCCTGCTGGCACGTGTTCAGTAATATGTTAAGATCTGGAATCCATGCTAGCAAAAGACATCAATATGACTGAAGGAGTCCAAAGGCAGCAGAAGGAAGTGCAACACTGAGAGGCTGCAGTTCTTTGTGCTTGGCTCCCAAAAAGATGGAGGGGACATGATGATATACGTGCATATGGCAGTGACAGGGAGATGTGGATGAGGCACTTGAAATAGGAAGGACAAAGGAGGGATGAGATGAAGCCGGCATCAGTCACATTGTAGAAATTATATACTCTCTGGATCTGCAAAAGAGAGGTTTGTGGGCAAATTAAATGTTGTTTTGGAATGGATATTAGATAAGGAATCCATATAGGAATGCAAGAGGGTATGGTATAGGTGTAAACAATTGGGGAGGGGGGACGGGCCAAAAAGTTAAATGCAATTAGAAGACAGACTTAATAGACTAAGTGTCTTCTGCAGCCTCCAAACAAGTTGTCACTGAAATTCAATCATAGTGGTCATACTGTAAAAAATGGTATAACCAGAAGATTTGCACTTGCAGTATATTCACTGTTATACATTAGCCTGCCAAAATGTATTAGCAACCTCAAAACACTCTAAACTTAAACATCAGCAGAACTTTTCTTGAGATGAGTGTACTGTCATTTCCATCGCTAAGTAGCCTGAGCCATGTACTGAACAGGAAGATGATGAAAGCACATGTACATTCAGATTAGTAGTAGTGAAAGTTAAAACAAAATGGGGAAACCCCTACTGTAACTATATTGCTTGTTGCTGATGATGGTACTTATTATGCTTTGAAATGTTAACATTTTTGGGCAGGATTTATATGAGAAGAAAGACTATTTGAAATAATGGAGAGTAAAAGAAACACACAATGTAGAAAACAAGAATCCATTATATTAATCATACTAGGACTCAGTAAGCTATAATCATTATTGAATTGCAACTTATGAGGTCCCATGTTTTATTCTGGAAAGTAGAACAGTTTTAAAAAATGTAGGTGACTAATTCACAATGCACTTCCTTGTATTTATTTTATGTTTAAGTGAACTGGTTCATGAATGACCCTTCTGAGCTATGAACAGGGTCAGTAGCAACAGAGATGACCAGTTATGTAGCAAATGTAGCTTAATTGTATAACGGCATTATACCCTTATGATATTATAGCTATAATCAAGAATGCGAATACCAATACTTTAGAAAATTAGCTTACATGACAAATGGAATTGATTAAAAAGAAAAGCATGCACTTTATAAGATAAAACTTGCATCAATATAGAGTATTGCCCTCTCATGAGATGTGATCAGACATCATAAAGTGCCCCATCCTTGGATAGTACCACATTAAATGGTAGAAGAATCATCACATCCCTCTTTAATTAAGAGTGCAAGCATGTTGCTGTAAGTCTAGCTACATTTGCAGTTTGTCTTCTTTAGAAGATAGTTTTAGACTTTGTCTTAGACTAAGAGAGGGTGATTCTCTTATCCTAATATTACAGTATGCACATTCTGTAAGTATTTTAGGAGGCTGGTGAAAGGGACAAAACCAATGTGTTGATTTAAGGTATTGCCAGCTATGCCAGGAGAAGTAGGGCAGTGGATGTGTAACATATGCCAGCATAGCTAGCTGTAATTTTGTAAAAGATTATATGTCATTTGTATATAAAACTGATTTGTACAGATTCTTGTGCTGAAAAATGCATTTGTAAAGCTGCTTGTGTTAAAAATGTACCAGCAGTGTGCCCTGCTATACAGAAATAGAAATATACATGCATTATTGTAACTGTTGAAATGTATATGTTTTAACAAAGAGTATTAGAATAGAAGATGTTAATCTCAATCCACCTAACTTTGAAAATAGTTTAAAATTAAATTACCTGTCTTAGGACATAAATATTGTATCATACAGTTCTCAATGCAGCCAGAGACAAAAAGTCTGTACTAGGAAGCTTTCTGCATTGTCTTTGGGGTGAACTAATTGCTACTCTGGAAGGATGGAGATTTGAAATTGTTTTATGACTTCCAGGAGCTGCAACAGATCTTAGCAAGGTTCTCTGTGTGTGTATTACTGACACACATGCTAAATCCTGACAGTTTCTATCCAAGGGGGGTAGCATGGGAACCAGAAGTCAGATAACCAGATGTATGTGACATCATTCTATAATCTAGGACAAAAATGATGTTTATATTAGATGAGAATGAAGTCTCATTGCAGTCTGTATTTGGAACCTGAAAAAGAAGGACCCCTGACCTACTTCATCTTGCCTTGTTCTAGTACTTGACCAGGGAATAATAACTTTTTAGATCAGTCAGGAAAATATAGTGAGGCTAGTTAAGTACTGTTTTTCTGTATCTGTGTAAATCTATTTGTCAATGTTATTTTAATATTTCCTGAGATTGAATGAAACTCTGGTGTTTACTGTAAATAGATATTTCTCTAACCAAGAAAAGCCACAAGGCTGTATGTTCTTTTCTTATTTATTATTAAATATATTTAAGCTTTTCATTGTGATTTGGTGACAGCTCTGGCCACTCAAGAATGCCTTACTGCATCGGCCAAACACTATTATTTGTATTAATATTAATTTCACTCAGTATAATTGGGTACCCTTATAAGAGCCTTAGAGTAGCTGGCTTTGGAGTGGCTGGTGGCACTAACTACCTTATAGTCTGGGCAGAAGGGCACATAACTAGTAAAGCTGTGTCAGCCTTTCCCAGATGTATGTGTGTGTGTGTGTGTGTGTGTGTGTGTGTGTGTGTGTGTGTGTGTGTGTGTGTGTGTGTGTGTGTGTGTGTGTGTGTGTGTGTGTGTGTGTGTGTGTGTGTGTGTGTGTGTGTGTGTGTGTGTGCATGTGTGCAAATCAAATCTCAAAGAGTGTGTGTGTCAGCTGCTTAGAGCAGGGAGATGAAGCACTGGTTTCACAGAGAGGATGCCTGAAGACTTGTTTTGGACACTCGGCTGAGGACTCAAGCCTACAGCTGTACCAATAGGAAGTCCTAAAGTCCTACTGGGGATCTGGAGAGAGAGAGAGAGAGAGAGAGAGAGAGAGAGAGAGAGAGAAACCAGCCCCGAGACTGAGTGTGTTCTCTGTGTTAAATTGTGTTTGATGCACAGAGCTGCATCTGGAAATACTAGGTGTATCCAATTGTGTTCCAAGTGAACATCCCTCACCAGTGCCAGTGGCGAGGATTCAGGCTTCTTGATTACTGGCCTAAAGTGGGGATGTCTCACCCAACATGAACAATAATGCTAAGAATACTGAGATGACCTGTTATTCTAGAATATCAGCCATTGCTAAGACACAGTTTTGTAAAAAAAAGCGTGAAAGCAACTCTGAAATAACAGTTTGTTGATGATAAAAGTGCTTATTGGTTGTTCTTGGTGCTTGTCTTGAAGCTACTAGTTCTTTCCATGGAAAAAAAATAGTGTTCCTCAGGAAAGAGGAACAGATTATAAAATAGCAGGTCTGTGGTGAACAATTTAGTGGGCCTTTAAAGCAGAAATCACAATGGAAAGGAGATAATGTAGTTGTGGTAACTGAATTTATTTGACAATCTTTCACAATGACTTCTTTTGCTTTAGGCACTATGAATCTGTAGTTTTTCTTGCAAGTTCTCAGCTGCTGGTAAAATTTTGCAGGGATGGCAAATTAGTCTCGCAAACCATCTGCAAACATCATTTGTTAGAATGTTTTCATCTGTACTTCTGACTCATTTTCAACTGCCTACATTGTATCGCTTAAGCCTATCTGACCCTTGATTTATTTCTGTATCATCCAATGTACTTATTTACTCCTGCCACTGGGTATTCTGTATATAAGTTAACCAGTGAAGTTACAATCAGGTTTCTATGTTTTTTATACTGAATGCATCCTTGTTTGTGATGACTGAAACATTCTTGTAACCAGAAAGTGCACCAGAAATAAAGCTGATTGATCCATTTGCTTACATTTGATTGAGGGGGTGTTTCTTGCTTGAGCAGGTCTAATGGCATTGTTTTCTAGAGCTGGGTTACACCCATATAAATGAGGCATGACTCCACACATGAAAGTAAAACCTATCTTATAGGATGTAATAAAGTCAGAATCACCTGAGAATTGCACCCAGCTGTGCTGTAGAAACAGTACAATGAATGTGTGTGACAGGTGCATGATACACTTTTTGATCCGTCTATCCCTATCTTAAGAATAATGTGCTGCCTCTTCTATACCTTGCTTCAGTTTTGTGAGCTCCTTACCAAATTCCAGACCCAGCGGTTTGCCTGACCTTGGTATAAGTGTCATACACCTAATCTAAAATACTAAATGGGATGTACACATATGGTCTTGTAATTATCACGTTAAATAGTAAAGTACTACATTTTGAAACAAGGGAATAATAAATATAACAAGAAAGGATATGTTAAAGATCAGAATTTCAGTGGGTGATAACAATGATTTCAGACTTTACCACAATGTTCAAGCAAACTCTAGTTTTAATTTCATAAATGTTATTTTGATTAAAGAACAATATCATTTCTGAGTATCTTTTTTCATCTTCACTGGGAAGTTATCTTGGAATTCCCTTTCCACATCTGAGATTGAATGCGACTACTGCTTCAGCTACTACTATTACTACCAATCATGATAGTAAAGTGTCATAAAAAGAAATGGGAACGTAACAAGAAGGTTCATGACAGCAAGCATATCTTTTGTCATGTTAAGTATAAATACAGATTAAGGGAGCTTAATTTTAGTTATTTTGATAAGTTTAGGTGTGATCTAATTTCACTTTCTACTTTCATAAAGGATTACCTTTGAATAAAGTTTTTTACAGCTTTGTATTGATATCCTCTCTATATATCAATACCCTTGATATAGTAAACAGACTATCAGGTGAATAAAGTGATAAAATACAAGGAGAGAACTGGAGTTTCAAACCACGATGCTCACAAGTCAAATATCATGAAAAAATCCAGTCAAGGATGTAGCAAAACGATTTATTAGGATCCAAGAAAATTAGCGCTTTCACGTAGGATCTACCTACGCTTCATTAGATTTACAAATAAAAACAGGATGAAGTAATCTTTAAATACATCTCTGTGCGGGAAAATTAATCTCCATGGTTACCAAACATATCTAATTTGTATCAATATAGCAATTTATCACATCAAAAACATCGTTTTTTTTTAAATTATATATATATATATAAAGATATTTGTGAAAAATATGTTTAAACAAGTTTATATATGTAGTTAAAATACCATACGGTAAAAATCTGTTTGCACAAAATAATCAATGCATGTGAATTCCTTTTTTCTAAGGCTTGGTGTTATCAAATAAACTATAGGCGCATTAAATCCGATTGGATTAATGTGCTGTATTTTTACTAAAGTCAAAATATTTGACAATATAGTCATAGCAACAAAACGGAATCGGAAACCGAATCGAAAACTCAGTCCGTTCCTATAAGCATGCCATTCAAAAAATGCTGTTCCAAAATACCATTCCAAAATGAACATATGCTGATTTAACTTTCTAAAATATAATTAAAATCAACACATGAGAGACAGAGAATAAATAAAAATGTCAAAAACAGAAAAGAAATAAAAGTAAAAATAAATATATATATAAATATATACATATGTATGTAAATTGAATTAAATTGGAACATAGATTTTTTACAATAATTTCATCCACTATTTCTTTGAGGAAATGACTGTGTACAAAAAGATAAGAAGTACTGGTTAAAAAGCATATGTGTGCAAATATGAATTCATTTGGTTACTACAAATATTCACAAATATCTTTATATATATATATATAATTAAAAAAAAAATGATGTTTTTGATGTGATAAATTGCTATATTGATACAAATTAGATATGTTTGGTAACCATGGAGATTAATTTTCCCGCGCAGAGATGTATTTAAAGATTACTTCATCCTGTTTTTATTTGTAAATCTGATGAAGCGTAGGTAGATCCTACGTGAAAGCGCTAATTTTCTTGGATCCTAATAAATCGTTTTGCTACATCCTTGACTGGATTCTTTCATGATATTTGACTTTGGAGCATCGTGGTTTGAAACTCCAGTTCTCTCCTTGTGTTTTGACCTATTCTTGACTGGAGCTCCATTCAGCGACTTTGTTGCTTCTCTTTGTTTTCATCTGACTGCTTTTTTGTAGCAACCAGTCGCACACGATGGAAAATGCTGTCATAGGTTCATAGGTTCATAGGTTCATACTAGGCTATCTGCCCGAGGGCATTTACAAGCCTAGCCCATCGTTTTGTGGCTTAGGCCACCCCTTTAGTATGGGGAACTATACCCATTATTTTTCTGTGCCTCTGTCGAGCAGTGACACTGAGGTAATCCCTGGGGTATATCTGCGATCTCCCATCCATTGGTCAAGATTTCTCTTGAACAAGGCCAGCGAGGTGCTCTGCCTCACATGTACCGGGATTTTGTTCCACAGCATAGGGAGTCTTTGGGTGATGAATCTATCCCTCCAGCACGTCCTATTAATAGCCGTGTCAAGGTTTAAGTCTCCCGCCCTTGTGGCTCTGATGGATCTAGATTTTTGAGGTGAAGCATATTCATCAAATCTGGGTTTGACATGGCCTTGTATGTTAGGCAAAGGTCACCTCTGAGCAAGCGGTAAGCGACTGAATAGAGCTGGAGTTCTTTCAGTCGGGCAGCATAGGACAGATTTTTGAGACCCTTTATCCTTTTGGTGAGGAACTTTTGTGGCCTCTCCAGCTGCTGCAAGTGTCGGGTCAGATACATTCCGAATGGGGCATTGTACTCAATCATTGGTCTGATGAGTGATGAGTAAAGGGAGACTATGACCTCCCTTGATCTAGATGAGAATCCCTTCATGATAAGGTGGGCAATGTAGAAGGTCTTCCTAACTACTTTAGCTACATGGATGTCGAATGACAGACTACTATCAACCTGGGTCCCCAGGTCCCTGATAACTTCTTCTGTGCTCAGTGGATTGCCACCTATTTGGTAGCTAGGGGTAACCTTGTTTTTCCCGAAGGGTATGACTATGCATTTTTTGGCATTTAACTTTAGGCCGTGGCTCTGGCACCAGTTATCCGTTTCTGTGAGACTGTCGCTACACCCATTAATTGCCCGGAGCCGAGGGATACTTCAAATCTATGGAACAACATCCTACACCAGGACCTAAACCCTTTATTGACTCTGGACTTCACTAATAATGTGGGTACAACAACTTCCAATATTGGTGAGAATTTAATGGAATTTAATACACTTTTAAAATCATTTACAGATGATTTATATTTGTTACAGCGTTATGTGTGGCAAAGACTACACCTTGAGGCTTGTCAGCATTTTCGCGTTATCCCCAGAGGCATGCGGGTTTTCTGCATGCCTACCTATGGGGAATCTCACCCTGCTTTACTGAAACAGTGGCAAGACCTCAACATTGATTTAGGTTTCAATTATATAAAATTGCTTCTACAGTATTTCTCACCATTGGAAAGTGAATTAAGAGCTAAAGTTGATACCATGTACAATGACTTAACTGAACGTTTTGTTTCAGACTTCTGTCGAAACAAACTACACACTGTTTGTATACAAGTCAGTGCCTACACGAATAGATTAAAGATAATTAAACAACGCAAATTAGTGAGAGACTATAATGATTTTTCCAGGGGTCATGTGTTTGTCTGGCCGAGATCACAGGAGACCCCTGGACCTTCACATGAGTCTAATAACAATAATAATCACAATGGAACTGATCATGTGCCACTGACACTCCATGTACAGGTGGCCATAAATGCTGATACGCTTATCTCTTCTAGTAATTCAACTTCATTTTCATCCACAGATCGCATTGAACCCTCAGTGGAACTACCTTATAATATACCCAATGACATTGGACTTTCAGCTACTAACACGCCCCCACCGAATCAGCAAGCTTTGTTTAACAATCGGACTCCATCAGTTTTAGGAGCGATACCTAAGACAGTTACATCGGGCAATGTGCCTTTTTTGCCCTACAAAAGGAAATCCACTTCCCAAACCAGAGGGAGGTCGGACAGCAGGGATCGTCGAAAAAGGAAATTTTCCAGAGACAGATCCGGGACCAACAGGAGACCAAAAAAGTGACTGGCTTGGTATTTAATTTCTCCAATTTTGAGTTGGACATTTTTTCAACTAGTTTACTCAATAGAGGACTGAATTTCATTCCAGCTAGAGCAGCTGTTCTTACTGAAACTCTTATAGATCTTAGGCTATTTTGCCGTAAACTTTCTTTGAAGTTATTATTTTCTCCTAATGAATCAACGACAGTGAGTTCGCTACAATATCAGCTTCCTTTTAAACGTTCCAGTTGTTATATCCCTAATATGCCATCACATATTGAATGCTATCTAAAATTATGTGAAAACGATCTATATTTATTCTTTCAAAATAGGGACTTTTACAAGAAAGGCAGATTTTACAATCTGTCATGTAATGAAGGCGAATGCCTTAAAAACCTTAAAAACAACAAAGAAGTAATTGTCAAGCCTGCTGACAAGGGGGGGGGGGTATAGTGCTATTGAATACAATTGATTATGTCAAGAATATGTTATGTTTACTTTCTGACACCACTACATATCAAGAAATTGATCAGTCAGACATTGTACATATTATACATAATATACAAGATTCTTTATACGATTTGTTGATGTGTTGGCAAGTCAATCCAGAAGTTTATGAATGTCTTCTCATAAAACACCCAGTTACACCAATAATTAAAGGATTGCCCAAGATACACAAGAACGAATTCCCCATCCCAATGAGACCAATTGTCTCAGGTGAAAAATGGGCAACATATAATATCTCCTCTTTTATTGAACACATTTTGAGACCTGTAGTTGATAAACTTCCTTCTATTTTGAGAGACACCTACCAGCTACTAGAGAGCATTGACACATTGACATTAGATATGAAAGAGCAAGAGTATCTATTGATTACATTAGATGTAAAGAATCTATTCACTTCTATCCCTAATGATATAGGAATAGATTTTATTAGAGAACTTTTGGTTACAGAAACAAGTTTTAGTAATGACAGGCAGATCCTGATATGCCAACTATTAGAACTTGTCTTATACAACAACATTTTCATGTTTGGGGATAAATACTATTTACAACGCTGGGGGGTAGCCATGGGCACCCCCTGCGCTAATACTTACGCAAACCTGGTACTTTACCAATGGGAGAAGTCCTTTCTCTTTAAACATGAAATGTACAAACATGTGAAGTTGTATAAGCGTTTTGTCGACGATATACTTATCGTCTGGCAAGGTTCACAAGAAATCTTTGAACAGTTTCTAACCTACTTAGAAACAACAACCAGCTTTTTGAGATTCATGAAAGAAATCTCACACATATAGTTAAATTTTCTTGATGTCACCCTTAGTCTTAGGGATAATGGCACAATAGCTTCATCTCTGTTTAGGAAATCTGTTTGGAAAAATACCCTCCTCATATATGATAGTATGCACCCTAGGTACACATTTCATGGCATCGTCAAGAGCCAGTTCATTAGGATATCAAAGTTATGTAAAGAACAACATATTCTTGCCCATGAAGCAGATCTTTTAGAATCTCTCTTTTTAGAGAGAGGATATCCAGCGAAAATGGTTAGGAAAGTTAGACAAAGTATTATAGGAGACACAGGATCCCAATGTCATAGCTCTGTTACAATAAACAATGCTATTATAACTTTGTATGAGGAAAGATATTTGTATTCCACACACACCTTAGAGAACAGAATAAGATTCACTATTAAATATACTAGTGATATTGCCCATCTAAGAGAAATTTTCTTGCGTAATTGGAATCTTTTGACTATGGATAGTCAGACCAAGAAATTGGTAGGGGATAAACCTAGTTTTCTTTATAAAAACAGTGAGAATTTGAAGCAAAGTTTTTGCAATGACTCTCACATTTTGAGCAATTCCACTAGTGGTTTGAACCTGGAGGCAGGGACTTATGCCTGTAATCATTGCAATAGGTGTCAATATATCACTAAGAATCAGACATATAGACATCCCAATAATAATTTTGTATTTACACCTAATTTCCATGCTACACGTGACACAATGAATTTGGTCTATCTCGCTAACTGTTTATTATGTCAAGCATTCTATATAGGCCAGATGAAAAGGAAATTACAAGAAAGGATATATAATCACCTATATGATAGAAACAAAGGCTCTGAGACAAATGCTTTAGCTAAACATATCCAGGAGTTTCCTCTACATACTTTTTGCTTCAGGGTATTACAGGTAGTGAGAGAAAATCCGAGGGGAGGTGACTCCTATAATAATCTGTCCATTACAGAACTCCACTGGATTTTGAAGTTGGGAGCTCATCTACCTCCGGGTTTAAATCATGTTCTATCAATTAAACCTATACTTGAACAGAAATCCTGATTGATTCTTTTATAGGTTAGCTGCCACATTTTGTTGTCTATTTCCTTCATTTCTTCACCAGTTATGGTCATTTTAAACCAGTCTCCATTGTAGTAACCAAATGAATTCATATTTGCACACGTATGCTTTTTAACCAGTACTTCTTATCTTTTTGTACACAGTCATTTCCTTAAAGAAATAGTGGATGAAATTATTGTAAAAAATCTATGTTCCAATTTAATTCAATTTACATACATATGTATATATTTATATATATTTTTATTTTTACTTTTATTTCTTTTCTGTTTTTGACATTTTTATTTATTCTCTGTCTCTCATGTGTTGATTTTAATTATATTTTAGAAAGTTAAATCAGCATATGTTCATTTTGGGATGGTATTTTGGAACGGCATTTTTTGAATGGCATGCTTATAGGAATGGACTGAGTTTTCGATTCGGTTTCCGATTCCATTTTGTTGCTATGACTATATTGTCAAATATTTTGACTTTAGTAAAAATACAGCACATTAATCCAATCGGATTTAATGCGCCTATAGTTTATTTGATAACACCAAGCCTTAGAAAAAAGGAATTCACATGCATTGATTATTTTGTGCAAACAGATTTTTACCGTATGGTATTTTAACTACATATATAAACTTGTTTAAACATATTTTTCACAAATATCTTTATATATATAATTTTTAAAAAAACAATGTTTTTGATGTGATAAATTGCTATATTGATACAAATTAGATATGTTTGGTAACCATGGAGATTAATTTTCCCGCGCAGAGATGTATTTAAAGATTACTTCATCCTGTTTTTATTTGTAAATCTGATGAAGCGTAGGTAGATTCTACGTGAAAGCGCTAATTTTCTTGGATCCTAATAAATTGTTTTGCTACATTCTTGACTGGATTTTTTCATGATATTTGACTTGTGAGCATCGTGGTTTGAAACTCCAGTTCTCTCCTTGTGTTTTGACCTATTCTTGACTGGAGCTCCATTCAGCAACTTTGTTACTTCTCTTTGTTTTCAAAGTGATAAAATACATTTATGAGTGAAAAGGAGAAGTATCTCAGCCATCAAGCCATCCAGAGAGTAGCGGACCATTGAACCCCAGTAGCAAGAATCATTAAATAACTGATATATTTATGCTAATTCAAAACAAAATTAGATAAATATATTGGTAATATGAAATATAGTACTATTTCAATAAGGGTTACTGCTGGCACCTAGAATTTATAATTACATCCTAATTACTAGCAATATGAAGGGTAAAAGGTCACAATAAAAAAGCCAAAAATCCAAAAACAAACAGATCCCAGATAAATCAGAGTTTTCATGGTGTAATAACTTAAACCTCCTTTGAAGAAGACCCAAGGATATATGCAAATGACCCCTTAAGGACATTCAAGTATTCTAAATCTAAGATTCCTGAATGCCCATTGATGTGTTGCTATCCCAACAGAGAAAAGAGGCATTAACACATATTTAGATATGGTGAGGACTGGTTATATGAAAAAAAATATAAGAAAGAACTTTTGACAAGGGATAAGATAACCTCTAATGTGGAAGTTATACAAATGATATAACTTGACTTGTAATGCTAGTAAATGAGTAAGAATCTAGATGCATGACTTAAACATACTTTATGCTATGATTACAGTAGAACCCAACAGCAACAGTAAAGTGAAACATTTAGACATTTTAATGGTAAACAGATTTAAAAGAGATTTGCATAGTACAATAAAATAGCATTTTAAAGTAGTCCCAAAATTCTTGACAAGCTAATAACTTTAGTGGAATGTTTAATAGTTAAGGATACAATGTTTACAGATGAAGAGATACTTAGTCTTCTGTTAAAACAAAATGGAAATTAATGGGTTAACTTGTTTCAGATGTGTCCCAGGAACAACAAGCAAGGATCACCACGATGTACAGATGTTGAATAATTTATTATAAAACAAGCGCTTTCGCATACAGACTGTATGCTTCTTCAGGTTACAGGTTGTTTCAGATGTGGGGATGGGGGTCATATAGATAAATTCATTTCCACTAACACTGAAGAGAGTGCTAATAGTAGAAATATGAAAAGAAAAATACAAATGTGCATTACTTTTGGAAGGGAAAGAAGACTGAACCCTGCTGGACTCTGGCAGCATGATTACCATTGTCATTGAGCCCCCCCCCATATGTAAGCATAAGCATAGGATTAGTATCATGATAAAAGGGGAGTGACATGCATTTATGGTGATCTAAAGGAGTGTTACCCCTTCCTACCCTCACATGTAGAAATTCATATTGTCTTAGGAAAATCTTTGCATATTGTGGCTGTGACCCCTGGTATGGTTTGTGATGTCTCAATAGGAGAAAAAAGATACATTTTATAGCACTGTGATATGGAAGAAGTAAGACTGCATAGAATTAGTGAGCCAGGCTGGTACATGTAATAAGAAAGAAGTAGAATAACACCTTGGTATGATCATTCAGTATAAGAAGGAAAGACAAGACAGTGACACTCATAAATGTTCAGAATCAAAACCACAATAAAAGACTTAGCATAGAAGCTACAAAATGGGTTAGGAGTAGGTTGTGACTATAAAGAATTTTTATTAAATTTTAATTAAACAACAGAAACAAATACAATATATTAATATATATATATATATATATATATATATATATATATATATATATATATATATATTTAATGAGTCTGCTTCTAAATTTTGAAGTTTCAAAACTTCATATTTCTTATGGTCCCGTTAAGACACTTCGAAGTGTTTAAATGGAGATCGCCGTACAGAACGGAATGGTAAATTTACCGTTTTCCTCACTGTAGTGTGATCTCAGAGTTAGTGTATTTAATTAGCTGGGGGTGTGGGGTGCATGGGGGATTTGCCCCCTGAAAAAAACATAAAAACATATTTTTTGCTTATATTTTTATTATTTACATTTCAAAGTTTCAAAACTTCGATCTTATGGTCTCAATGTTTAGAGGTAGACCCATATATATATATATATATATATATATATATATATATATACACACACACACACACACACACACACACACACACACACACAAACACACACATATATATATATATATATATATATATATATATATATATATAAATGTGCAAAATTTTATAACATTTGAATCACACAAGTTACTTAAATTACGTGTACTACTTTTAAATATCAACAATCAGTACTGGATCTAATTACTTTATTCATATTTTTCTGATAATAACTTCAACTTTATCCAGTATTTAGATTGCTGTTTTTAGATTTTAATGATATTAACACTCATTTCTTTATGGCATACAACAGTGATCAAATCTAAACTCTCTTTTCCAGTTCTTGGTAATTTCAGTATTTGTTAAATCAAGATTAATAGCCTGTTTTAGACCTTCAGAAAGAATACAATCATAAACCCAGTTACCTACCCAGTCATCCAATTGTTTCTTCAAAGTCATAAAACAACTGGTATACCTTATTCTATCTGACAACGCATTCCAACGTAAACCAGCTCAGCAATGAAAATATATATTTTTAATTTAGTATTATAAATTGAAATCCTTACAAACCCATTGTTTCTAGTGTCAGTCAAGTGATATTTTATTTCAACTGCTAAGTTTATGGCATGTCTATCATTATGTACACACCTGTACATCAGAATATTAAATATCAACTTATCAACCTATAATTAATAGAAAATAAAGTCTTACTGATGTATTCATAGAGTCCAGACACTTTAGTTGTGCAAACTGCTTTATATAGCACTTCTTGATACCTTCTAACCATTTCTTTTGAGTCATGTTATAAAAAAACTCAGTGCAGTATTCAATATGAGGCCTCATCATTGACTTATAGAGAATTGTTTTAGTAGCAATTGCTAGAGGACCCCATAACAACAGATATTGCAATGATTTTATATATCCAGGAAATGGAGAATTAATACAAAAATAATGATTGTGAAATTATGCATTTATTTGAGCACAATGTTCTAAAAATGATTCCTCAAAATGTACTTAATTTTTCACGATTGTAAAACATATGTTGACAATAAGCTTTTAAAATTCTTCTTACAGCTCTAACATTATTCCATTGGTTTTATATATTGTATTCATTTTATAAAGTATTATAAATATCCTATGAATATATTTCCAGAACAAACAGATAGGCTAAAGGTACTAAAGGTCCATAGCAATAAAAATCCACAGGTAATGCCAGCAAAAAAAAAAAAACACCACAGACCGCAAGGCTAAAACAATAAACTTTAATCTAAAAATGGTAAGCGCTTTCAGGAAACACCCTTCATCAGACAATTCACTGCAATAAAAGCACACTATTTAAATAAATCACATCCAATCAAAGGTCAGAGATTAGATAAATGGCTATGCCTCTTTAAAATTGGCTTTAAAGGTACAACCCCCATTAAAAACCAGGATTCCTATCTGCCCCAAGTTCAATAATCCACTGTATCTCAAAAATTCAGTGTAATTAACAAGATCACCTCCTCTGGGGTTGGCTTTAATAACTTGCAGAACCATAAATCAGAAAGAATGTCCCTGATGTTTAATAATGTGCTGATATAAGGCATTATGTACATCTTTCAACTGCATGGCAGCTAAATGCCTCAAAATCCTTTCTTTAAACTTATAGTTGGTTTTCTCAACATAAAATGAGGAACATGACATACAGCTAGCCAAATAAATCACATTGGTAGAGAGACAGCTTGTATCTTAGGGGAATATTACATATGACTTACTGGATGAATAAACATATTATTACTAGAAATATACCTGCGTGCTTTGCAACACATGCAATGATATGTACCAAACTTGCCTGTTACCCTAGCCTTATCTTTGTTCTTATCACATAAAAGCTGTTTCAAATTCCGATTATGTTTAAATGTAAAATTAGGTTAATCACCAACTTATCCCTTTATGCCATCATCAGTCAATAACATTTTCAAATTATTCTCTATTATATTACAAATACTATTAATATCACTGCTATACTTGATGTATAACTGAAGGTTGTTCTTTTGCTTAATTTGATTACTTAAATGTGTAGCTCTATTTTCTACATCATATCTAGAGTACCATGGGGCTGCCCTGGTCCTGCTATACTGCAAACTATCATTAATCACATCATTACCCAATACATCTGTTTTTTAGAAAATCATGTTGGAGAAACAGTGTGTTAGCTAAGGACAGTATGCTCCCTAGATTTATTTTTCATTACATTATCAAAGGTCAGACTTTTAAGACATCCAGATTGTGTATTGATGATAAACAACTTCAATCTGAGATACGGGATTTGACTTCACGACTAAGCACTAGAGGATATCATCCTGGTGAGATGGATGATATGATTAATGATAGTTTGCAGTACAGCAGGATCAGGGCAGCCCCATGGTACTCTAGATATGGTGTAGAAAATAGAGCTATGCATTTAAGTAATCAAATTAAGCAAAAGTATTGGTTTTTATCGTTTTAGCCTGGTGGTCTCTGATGTGTTTTTTTGCTGACATTACCTATGAATGTATTTCCAAGTAAAAGTTTTCCAAACCATGCTAATTTTTAGTAAAATGCATCTCAAAATTAGTACCTTATTGTGGTCATTGCTTGCATGCTGCAAATCACATTGTGTTACATATTTCCAATATTTATCTTATTTATTTATTTATTTATTCTTTATTAACAGGGTTAGTCCCACTAGGCTAGTAACTGCTTTTCAAGGGAGACCTGAAGTGGCATTTAACTAATTGGGGAAATTTAGCCAAGGAATTAGGGAACTTCCCCTACTCTTTTTGATAGAGGCCATCCAATGTTTTACATCCACCTGAACTATCACCAGCTCAAGTAGATCTTTAATATGAGTATCAGTTTCTAAGATTAATTTATAGAAAACAATACCTTTATGTCATTCCTCCTTTAATAATTATATAACATATTCAATAATTGCCATAAAACTTTTTTTCCTCTTTATCAAACATTAGTTGAATTTTATGTAAGATTTTGTTTGTATTATGTTTTAAACTAGAATCCAGTTTGTATTATTCAATTCAAATTTGTGCTCTACGTAACTGATGGATAGTATAGGATATATTTTTAAACAATTATATTGTCACCTTTTAATTCCCCCATATTAACAAAATTAGAACTGTGAATATATCCTAATATATATCTGACTGGATAAATGGGAATTATTTCTAATGACGAAGAAATAAGGTTTAAATGAGAGCTTGTAAATCAATTGTTTGCTTTCCACTGAGCTTCATATGAATTGTCTACCTGGTACAATATGTTACTGTTTTTATATATTCTTTGAAGCCCATAATTTCAAAATCATTCCTTTCCATTTTAAGTTGTAGTTTTATGTTTGTATTTTGTAATGAGCCTTAACAGTGAAGTTCTAAAGTATCCCTTCAAACCTGGTAATCCTAAACCACTTTGCTTTGTGGGATGGTGCAACTTATTCCACTTAGTGTTTGCTCTGTTCTTCTCTCCAATAAATTATTTCAATTTGTTATTAATTATGGTTTACAACATCTCCTCTGGCAGATTAAAATATGTTTGACATGTATATAATATTAAAGAGACTAGAACCTTTGTTGCTGCTTGTACCTTGTTGCACATATCCACAGCCAAGAACTTCAAATGTCAGAATTTTTGTATTATCATTTGTTTAGTCTCTTTCCACTTATCCTTAGCTCCCATAACAGAATCAGTTTTAATCCAAATATTTAAATGCTTCATTTTATCATGTGCCCATAAATATAGATATAGATATTGCAGAGCCAATGTGTGTGTGGCAGCATAGTATGCTGATATATCCTTTGTTTTAACTTTATTTTATATCCTGGAAAAAAATGTGAAACTGTCAGTACAAAAGTACAAAATAACATCATCTGCAAATAAGGCTAATTTTTCTTGAGTACCATACCAGTTATATCATTGAATTTGTGAGTCTCTTATTTCCTTTGCCAATGGCTCTAGATGAAAAGCAAATAGCAGAGGAGAAAAATGACATCCCTGTCTGGTTAATCTGTTCGAACACAACTTGTCAGAGAGGAATCCTCCCACCTTGATTCTTTCATCTCACCTTCGTATATCTTCCTAATCAATCTAATTATTGTATTTATTTTATCTATTGACGTTTGATTACTGGGAAATCTGATTGGGTAGGACCCCATTTTCAGTTGAGGGCCAAGGAGAAAATCTCCAAAGCTTTACAAAATAATTTAAGAATAATAATTTTACAGTCTAAAGTAATACAAAAAAGAAAAACAGTTTAAAGAGTTATACCAAATTAGACATAATATGAAAACATTGGTTAAAGGTAGATACAATTTATATGACAATGATTTAATAGTTAAAGAAATTAATTTTAACCAGTTAATAGATAAATTAAAGGTAATAGAATACAAACAGGAATTGCAATGCATAGTGAGAGAAAAGCAGGCCCGTGGCATATTTAGAGAGAAAGCCAGAAAGAGAAATTGATAGAAGTAAGGAAGTGAGTGAAGAAGGGATAGTATGAAGATATAAGGTATGAGTAGTTAATTTTCCATATTTAGGGATACAGTTTATCCTGGTGTTGATCAAGAACAGAACCAGAGTTTGTCTAGGAAGTCTTTCAGAATGGTTTTCAATGATGACAGGGAGGTTATTGACCTGATGGATAGAGATAAGGAGTCCCAGGCCTTAGCAACACTGTACAAGTACAAACAATGCTTAGTAGGTTTGTGGACAGACAGGAGGTTTTCATCACTGGATCGTAATGACCAACTAAGATCGTAGTTGTGTAAAATGTTATTTAGTGCCGAACAAACAGATGGCTTCTGGTTAATTTTATAGGTGGTAAGAAGTAATAATTCTGTCAGGAAACACACACTTGCCATTGCCCTGTTCATCAAACACCAGATAACCTTTTCTACCTCAATATCCACAAACATGAGCAATATCCTCTTGTGTTCTGCTTCCCATTGGATCATCATCATTCTGTTGATGTTGTTAGATGTTTGCCTTTCTTCAACAAAATCACACTATTTGTATCTATCATTTTTTGTAAGACCTTGGCCATTATTATATCTAGTCTAAACACAAATGCTTTATAATTATGGTGCAAAATTTCAATTGTTCTTTATTAGGTTGGATCTGAAGGATATTTGCCCTTTTTAGGTAATACTGCCACTGTGGCTTTCTTCCAAGATGCTGGTACTGTTCCTCTTATTTAAATATTGTTAGAAAACAAGTCTGTGACTGGAGACTTCACTGTTGATTCACTGTACATCACTATTTTATCTCATCCCCTTCAGTCTTAGCTATTAATTCTTGAGCCTTATTTTCCTCTAACCTTGGCATATTTAAGTCTTATATAAATAGTTCTATTTGTGCCTTTTCTTGTTTCTGCATTCCTCTTGTCTAAACAAATTTTCATAGACTTTCCAACATACCTTTAATAATTTTATAGGGTATCTGGTTATTTTTCTTGTTATAGCCACCCCTAGTTTGGTAATACCCCTTCCAATATTCTGTTGCCTAAGTTGTGATAATAGTTCTCGCGCTTTGAGTTTGTTATCAAAAAATACTTGCTTAACAGTGGCCTTCCTTAACTGAAGTATATTATCTGAATGCTGCCTCAGTTTCCCAGTATCACTCAGTAATTGCTTATCTTCTTATTCTGCAAAATTCCCTTTCATTTGCAATACTTTAACCTTTGATCATCTTCTAAATAATTCCTAACTTCTTTCCCATATTACTTGCTCTGTCATTTCTACCCTACATTTAAATTCCACTTTCATTGTTTCTCTCTCCTCAGCTATCCATTTTGAAAAATGTGCATATTTCCTAACAACTCTTGAATCATTTCCACTACCCATTTCTTAAATACTTTTCTTTTTAAAAGGTAAGTAGGAAGGCACAAGTATCCCATTTTTATTTGATTACCCTGCATCTTTAATTTAGTCTTTATTAGTGGATGATCTAAAATGGTTATTGGATGTGTTTCAAAACTTTCAATTAAATATCCATGCTCTTGAGAAATATAGTTTCTGCCTAGTCTAAGCCAGTTATTGTACCTTCAGGAACAATACGTAAATTTTATCTGGGTTCATGTTAGTAATTTTGCATATTCCATTCCAAATATTCCCATACACTTCTTCAGAAATCTAACCTCTTTTGTTATATTTCTAGGTCCCCTTGATACACCTTCAGTATTGCATATCAGGTTCCAGTCCTCACCCATGAATAATATTCTCAAATGGAAGCTAATTATTTCTTCTATAATTTTCTTAAGCTCCTAATAGTAGTTTTAGGTGGAGTATAAATGCATGTCAATGTAATCATCCTTCTCTGACAATAACTCCTTATTACCTTAAACCTACCATCATTATCTTTCTCCTCCTCCTCTGTCACTACTGGAGATCCACTCAGAATCATATTATTATGCCCTTTTCCTTTATCCATGATGACTTGATGAATAACCTTTCTTTGCCAAATTTACATGCTCATTTCATTCTAAGTGTATCGCATGAACATTGCTATTTGTACCCTACACTTCTTAATACGATTAAAAAGTCATTGCTTTTTGTCCATACCAACAATGCCACTGACATTCTAAGATATGATTGATAAGGCAGTTATTCTGATAAGGTGCTTTTTACTTTCATATATTCTACATGATATTTTGTTTCAATATTTGCAACTTACATGCACACATTTATATTTGGCAGGCTGATGTATTATGCAATTGCAGATTCTTGTCTCTGTTTGGTTGCATGTCAATTTTTGTTTCAATAAAAGTACTTCAAGAACAAAGAAAAAATACTATGCACATTTTCATTTTTAACCCCAACCCCTTTTAAATCATAGTAAAACACACAAAACTATATACATTTTGCAAAAAGGAAAGTTAACCCTCCATATACAAACAGATGCCTCTGATAACTATACCCACAGACGTTTGTCTTGTGACATAAAATCAAGATATACTGCAGTTAATAAAGAAATGCATGTTCATACTGTAACATAACTGGCATTAACAGCAGACATTTGTAAGACCCCCCTCCCCACTCCTCACATTTATAGTACTTCTGAATACTGTACAGAACTACTTTACAATGTAACATGCAATTGACTTCAAGAAATTCATTATACACATATTACTAAGAAACATAATTTTACCAATAGTTATAGCTTTATTTCTTTCATTATCCTTCTAAACATTAATGCCAAAGTGGGAATTATACCTTAAAGTCCACCTGCCAAGTTTAACACAGTTCACAAACTTACAGTCTTATTTATTCTTTCCACTTCTTGCAGAAACAGTTCTAATATCCAACAACTGCATATTTTGGAATGTCAGTTTATAATTCATGCTTTTGTCTTGCAACCCTACCCCATAGTCCAGACATATGGAGAATATAGGAGATTGTTGTCACATGTAGTACACAACCAGTACTTGCTAGAAATTACTGCAGCTCCATCAGAGTTGCTGTAGGTCTCTTGGCAGCCTCCCTGACCAGTTTTCGTCTTGTCTTTTCATCAGTTTTGGAGGGAAATCCAGTTCTTTGCAATGTCACTGATGTCCCTTATTTTCTCTACTTTTTGATGACTGTCTTTACTGCGTTCCATGGTATATCCAATGCTGTGGAAATTTTTTTAACCTTTCTCTTGACTGATACCTTTCAACAATGAGATCCCTTTGCTGCTTTGTAAGCTTTCTGCAAACCATGAATTTTGCTGTAGCAGGCAACTGAGTAAATGTCAGGAAAATCCTACTAGGACAGCTAAACTTTATTTGGGGTTAATCAGAGTTTCATTAATTGATGGCAGATGTGTACCCAAGAAGATTGAATGTTGTAATTAAATCAAAAGGTGCTTCAGCAAAGTATTAGTTTAAGGGTGTGCACACACAACAAAGTCTTAGTTTAAGGGCGTGCACACTTATGCAACCAGCATATTGTACATTTTTTTATTTTTTATATTTTTTCTTCTAAAAGATTTGTTTGTTTTTCAATTGAATTGTACAGGTTATAGGTCACATTAAAGGTGGGAAACATTTTGAAATGATTTATTGTGGTCTCATTTTTTATATCACAAAAGCTTGGGATTTTAACAGGGGTGTGAAAACTTTTTATAACCACTGTATATATTGATCTACATTCTCCCTCTTAAATAGATTGCTCTCAATGAAATTACATTAGAATAAGACATACAATAACACAGACATTAGAAACAAACACAGTGTTCATGTCCAAGTTGTCGTGTATCTGTTACATGGTCTAGAAATGCGACTTGATCTAGTAATATAGTAATCAGAACTGGGTTTAGCAACAGAAAGTCTTTGGTGAACAACTCATATCAGGAATTTTGGGATTCATCTCAGGAGTAGGGATATTTATTGGAATGTCCTCTGGAATTGAAATGCTGGATAACTCACTTTGAGATAAACAGTCTTTCTCACAGGCTAGGTGCTGTGGTTTAGTGTTTAATGTTTCCGATCCCACCTAAACTCTACTCCTTGTGATTCCACAATGTACGATTTCAGCTGTGGGCAAATACTTTTCATGACTCCAATCTGATCATAACCTTTGCAAGTTTGCATTCTCACTGTCTCTCCTTCATGTAATGGATTAAGTGGTTTGCTGGACTTGTCATGATGAGACTTCTGGAATAGGCATTTCTTTAACAGATGCGTGTTTCACTGATCTGTTATTCTTATTACTTGGAACCGATAAACTACTGCTGATTGGTAATGTAGTTCTGGTTTGTCTCAACAGAAGTCTTTGGACAGGTGAACCAATATGTTTATCATGAGGAACATTTCTGAGATTCAAGAGATTCAGGAAAACATTGCTATTATCTTGTTTTGACTTCTCTAGTAATTGTTTTGCACTTTGAACGGCATGTTCTGCCAAACCATTTGACTGTGGGTACTCAGGACCACCTGCAACATGGACAAAGTCCCACTCTTTGGTGAATCTTTTAAATTGCTGGCTAGCAAACTGTGTGTCACTGTCAGAAATAATTTGTGCAGACTACCATGGATTGCAAAATGATGCTTCATCTTAGTATATTAGATTAGTAAGTAGGTCAATCTCAAACCAATTGGAATAGGAGTCTACTTGTTGACCATTCTATTCAAAAATGTCAGTGGCTACTGTCAACCAAGGTAGTTCAGGAATCTGGTTTAGATGAAGTGGTTCCTTCTATTGATGTGACTTTATACTATTGCATGCAGAAACAGATGAAAGTACTCTCTCAATATCTTGTGACATAGAAGGTCAAAATACTAGTCATCTCACCCTTCTTTTGGTAGAATCACTCCCTGGGTGGCCACGGTGTAAAGTAACAATATACTCTTGTTGCAAAGACTTTGGAAGAATGACTTTTGGACCTTTCATGATGATACCATTGTCAGACAAAATCTCATCTCTGTAAGGAAAATAAGGTTGCGCTTCTTGAAGTAAAATAGATTGCGTTGATGGCCATCCTCGACTGATAAAGTGGTTGAGCTTCTGTAAAACAGGATCTGAGGCTGTGTGATTTCTAAGTTCATCAAAATGTGTGGAAGAAACTTTTCTCACTTCCATGACTTCAAAATCAATTGCTCATTCTCATGCTGTTCAGTGGTATTTCTGGGCAATCTAGATAAAGTATCAGCAAGATAAAGAAATTTGCCTTTTGTGTAGACAAGATTGAAATTATACTTCTGCAGTCTCGACATCATACATTGCAATCTGGCTGGAGCTATATGCATAGATTTTCTCAAAATAGTGACTAGAGGTTGGTGGTCAGTTTCGATCTGGATAGGTCTACCATAAATATAATCATAGAACTTCGAACATGCAAACACGATTGCCAAGAGCTCTTTCTCTATCTGAGCATATTGCACTTCAGTTTGGGTTGGAGTTATGAATGCATAGGCAACACATTGACTCTGTTGAAGAGTGACTGCAACAAGATCAAATTTCGCAGCATCACAGGAAAGAGTAACTGATTTGTGAACATCATAGTATCTGAGAGTTGGTGGACTGGCAATTCTCTGTTTCAGGACATCAAATGCCCTCTGGTGCTGTTCCAACCATGAGCAGGATACATCTTTACAATGTGTTAGCTCTCTAAGCAATGCTGCTAGTTGGCTAAAGTCTGGAATGAACTTGCCTAAATAGTTAACTATAGCAAGAAAGCGTTGAAGGGCTTGAACATTGTCTGGAGCTAGCAGCTCAATAATAGCTGTTTGCTTGGAAGGGTCTGGTCGTAAGCCTGAACTGGTAAGCAAATGACCAACATAAGTAACTTCTCATAACCTGAACTTGCACTTCTAAAGATTCAACTTAAGATTCACTTGACATGCTCTTTCCAAAACTTTCTTGAGGCTTCAGCATTACCTCCTACTAAAAGATCATCTACTATAACAGCACAGAGATACCCAGAAAAAATGTGCTCCATTGCACGCTGAAAGACTTCACTGGCAGAATGTATCCCAAATGGCATTCTCAAAAATCTGTTCCTGCCAAATGGAGTACTGAAAGTGGTGAGCAATGAGGATTTCTTCTCAAGCAAAATTTGCCAAAATGAACTATTCGCATCTAAGACATAAAAAACAGTGGCATTTTGGCCACAGTGCTACAACTTCTTTGACAGTACGCATTGGATGATGAGGTCTTTTCAGTGCTTTGTTCAAATCTCATGAATCAATACATATTCTGATATCATCTGTGTTTTTCTTATGAGCTACCACCATGGAAGATACCCATTCAGTAGGTTCATCAGCTGGACAAATAACACCTTGCTGCACCATTTTATTTAGCTCGGCTTTGACTCTGTTCTGTATAACTACTGGAACTTTCCGGACTGGCCTGACAACTGGGCTGACTTCATTGTCTAACTTCATGGAGTACACGACTGGGAGTTTGCCTAGTTTGTCTTCAAAAAGATTAGCATAGGTAGAGAAAACATACTGGGCGAAATTAGAACAGTGGCCTTTTAAACTAATATGTTGGACTTCCTTATTAAATGAAAGCAGTTCCATTTTAAAACTGTCTCTGAGCTGTAATAATAACTGGACATGCCTCTTGACCACATAAAATAACAAGTTGTAGCTTCTCCCAGCAGAGCAACATGAAAGTACTACTGAGCCTTCAGTTTGAATCTACTCACCACCATAAGCAACAAGCTTTGCACACTTTGCCAAATCAAGCTTCTCACCAGCACATACTCTAGAAAATGTTTCTGCAGACATAGCATTGCACTTTGAACCTGTGTTATCTTTGAGCTCTGTGGGTTTTCCACTTATCTGAACATTGCAAAATACTTCATTCTTTGTCCATAAATCTACTGCATTGACTGTTTCATGAAGCACAGACACACCATCAACATAAAAAGTAGTGTGACAGCATTCTAATTGATCAAGTTGTTTTTGTTTGAATGTTCCATTTTAATAAAAGAATGTGTCCCTTTTGATTTACAAAACCTTTTGAAATGATTCCACTTATTGCATCTGTGACATTGCTGACCAAAAGTTAAACATTTATCCTTTTGAGGCTCATGACTTCCACTACAAGTATGACAGTTGGCAATAACACTGGGTAGGGACCCATTCCTTGAATTTGCTGGCTCACTCTTAAGCTTCACTGAGACTGTGCATACTCTGGAATTTGCTAGAAATGTACAGGGTTTCCAAGGGACTGTTGCAGGGGTTACAGCTGCTGCTATGTGCTCGGGCCTGTTTCTTTTAGCAACATGCTGCATACTATCAACATGAGCACTAGAAGATACTGGAAGCATGCATCTCTCATTTGTAAGCATATTTGTGTGCTTTTCTGTGAGCTCATACATCGCACAGATGTCAATGGCCTTATTTGAAGTTAAATCACTGTCACAAAGCAAAATCTCACAGCATCATCTTTAATACTAACTGACAGACAACAATACCTCATTTGGCTTTATTCATAATGCATGAATTAAACTGATCACTAACAATTCAAATTAGCATACCAACAATGCAAAAACTATTTATACAATGAGAAGGGGAATGGGGAGTATCCACACCATTCAGTCACCCAGCAAAATCACAAACTGCTCATTAACTATCATCACAGAACCCAAGGGACAGCATCTGTTACTGCCCATTCTTACCACTCAAATATGCTAAATATTACAGAAGGGGGGTTACCTGACCAACTTGCCACCAGGCTGTTCATTGGCAACCTGCTTAACCCCTTTTCACACCTACTTAGCTCTGCAGAGTGACAAACTGCCCCAGTAAACCCTTCACAAACAGCACCTTATGCACATTAAAAAGATCCAAGCCCATGTCATTCAAATGTTTTCCATCATCTTTGTAGCAGGTCTGGTTTCTCTATGCAAACTTCCACCTCTCAGTTACTGAAAAACCTAAAGAATCCATTGCCCTAGCCATTGTGATTAAGGAATCTTCTTGCAGCTTCAATGGCTGTGAATTTTGATGTCTCCCTCTGAACATGAATGGGTATAAAACTGACCAGGCAATAATACCCTATGGAAACCTTTGCTACAAACTTAACAAATCAGTAATAATCTAAGACAAAAGCAGATGCTTTGGTACCTTTCCTAAATCATTACTAACCAAATGCACAATAATCAACTTAACAGAATATACTACCATTTGAAATTCCTCCATCAAGGGTAAAAGCTGATACTACCTCATACCTGAATGTATTTTCCAAATGACCTCCCATCTACTTGCATCAAGGCCCAGACACCTGCACCTAGTCTGACAACCATTCCCTTGGCCACCCAGAATTCATAAGAATGCTAAACTCTGAGGACTTTGCTGCATTCTGAAATACAAACAGATAATAATCTCTCACACAGTTAAATTAACATACTCCAGCCTAAAAATGTATTCAAAACAAACAGCAAACCTTATGACAAAAAAACTACTGAATCTAACTAAAAGTTTTAGATACCCGTATCCCTTTCCTTTTAATGGATTTAACAGATTTACCTTCAGCAGCTAAGTCTGACAGCCAGCAAGTCCAAAATGAGCGAAGGGAATATCTACCTTCCACAACCCCCTGGATATTTTAAGGCCTTTTTAAAATCATGTCAAACTGCCAATGCTGATACAATACAATATGGATGACATTGGTGATCAAGAAGAGGAGGATGAGTGTGAGGGCAGCACCAAGGATCAAATGGTGGAAATTGAAAAAGGGTAATTGTGAGGTGATGTTCAGGGAAGAGTTAAGACAGGCACTGGGTGGCAGTGAAGAGTTACCAAATAGCTGGGTAACTACAGCAGAGCTAGTAACAGAGATGGCTAGAAGGGTGCTTGGTGTGACATCTGGAAAGAGGAAGGAGGACAAGGAGACCTGGTGGTGGAATGAAGAAGTACAGGAGAGTATACAGAGAAAGAGGTTGGCGAAGAAGATGTGGGATTGTCAAAGAGATGAAGAATGTAGACAAGAGTATAAGGAGATGAGGCGCATGGCAAAGAGAAAGATGGCGAAGGCTAAGGATAAGGCTTATGAAGAGTTGTATAAAAGGTTGGACACTAAGGAGGGAGAAAAGGACCTGTACCAATTGGCTAGACAGAGGGACCGAGCTAGTAAAGATGTGCAGCAGGTAAAGGTGATAAAGGATAATGAGGGAAATGTGCTCACAAGCGAGGAGAGTGTGTTGAGCAGATGGAAAGAGTACTTTGAGGGGTTGATGAATGAAGAGAATGAGAGGTAGAGAAGGTTGGATGATGTGCGGATAGTGAATCATGAAGTGCAGTGGATTAGCAAGGAGGAAGTAAGGATAGCTATGAAGAGGATTAAGAACAGAAAGGCTGTTGGTCCAGATGACATACCTGTGGAAACATGGAGGTGTTTAGGTGAAATGGCAGAGGAGTTTTTAACTAGATTGTTTAATGAAATCTTGGAAAGTGAGAGGATGCCTGAGGAATGGAGCAAAAGTGTTTTGGTACTGATTTTTAAGAATAAGGGTGATGTGCATAGCTGTAGTAACTACAGAGGGATTAAACTGATCAGTCACAGCATGAAGTTATGGGAAAGAGTAGCGGAAGCTAGGTTAAGAAGGGAGGTGATGATTAGTGACCAGCAGTATGGTTTCATGCCAGGAAAGAGCACTACGGATGTGATGTTTGCTCTGAGAGTGTTGATGGAGAAGTACAGAGAAGGTCAGAAGGAGTTGCATTGTGTCTTTGCGGATTTAGAGAAAGCATATGACAGGGTGCCTAGAGAGGAGTTGTGGTATTGTATGAGGAAGTCGTTAGTGTCAGAGAAGTATGTAAGAGTGATACAGGATATGTACGAGGATAGTGTGACAGTGGTGAGGTCAGCAGTGGGAGTGATGGATGCTTTTAAGGTGGAGGTGGGATTACATCAAGGATCAGCTCTGAACCCTTTCTTATTTGCAATGGTGATGGACAGGTTGACAGACGAGATCAGACAGGAGTCCCCGTGGACTATGATGTTTGCAGATGACATTGTGATCTGTAGTGAGAGTAGGGAACAGGTGGAGGAGACCCTGAAGAGGTGGAGATATGCTCCAGAGAGAAGAGGAATGAAGGTCAGCAGGACTAAGACAGAATATATGTGTGTGAATGAGAGGGAGGACAGAGGAATGTTGAGGATGCAGGGAGTTGAGGTGGCGAAGGTGAATGAATTTAAGTACTTGAGATCAACAGTTCAGAGTAATGGTGAGTGTGGAAGAGAGGTGAAGAAGAGAGTACAGGCAGGATGGAGTGGGTGGAGAAGAGTGTCAGGAGTGATTTGTGACAGACGAGTACCAGTAAGAGTGAACGGGAAGGTCTACAAGAGGGTAGTGAGACCAGCCATGTTATACGGGTTGGAGACAGTGGCATTGACAAAAAGGCAGGAGTCAGAGCTTGACGTAGCAGAGATGAAGATGTTAAGATTTGCACTGGGTGTGATGAGAATGGACAGGATTAGGAATACGTATATTAGAGGGTCAGCCCAGGTTGGAAGGTTTGGAGACAAAGCCAGAGAGGTAAGATTACGTTGGTTTGGACATGTGCTGAGGAGGGATGCAGAGTATATTGGGAAAAAGATGCTAAGGATGAAGCTGCCAGGTACCAGGAAAAGAGGAAGGCCTAAGATAAGGTTTATGGATGTGGTGAGAGTGGACATGCAGGTGGTTGGTGTGAGAGCAAGATGCAGAGGACAGGAAGAAATGGAAACAGTTGATCTGCTGTGGTGACCCCTAATGGGAGCAGCTGAAAGAAGAAGAAGATCAAACTGCCAATACTGAGCTGTTGTTCAACTCAAAACATAAAAGTCTAAATAAATCTTTGTAGACCTAGACACTCTCTTCCATGCCTAAGTCTAGCTTACGAGGCATAACAAAACAAATTTGTGCTTCCCCAGCACTACCTGCTGTAACTTCGTGACCGAACCATAACACTACTGCCCTGTCAGTAATACATACATCACCCCATTTGAGAGACCCCACCAACTCACTAACTCTGAAAGCTCCTTTATACAAAATAATAAAAGAGAAGCCCACAGTACATACAGGTTCAGAAGAAGCTGCTTGCATATGCAGTTCTTTCAGCAATATCCTTGATAGTGACCTATAAATCTGTAACCTATCATTGATCGTCACACCACTGACACTCTTCCAGCCTTTCAACATTTTGATAATCAGGCAGTGCCTTTTTACATTCCTACAACTCAACAGCATAACAGGCACAGTCAAGACCACTAAATAAACTCTGTTTGACTGTATGGAATCATCTAAATGCCATCCACCTAACTTGCCACTGATCTCTTTGACCAAATTCTTTTGTCAGCTGCCAACCCATGTACAAAACCAACAAATGACAGCAAAGCTGAACTATTTGTCTTTTGGGGGGATTGAGGCCATGATTGTTGAATCAGCCACTCTGTTATATTCTATCAGTTTCCCAGACCTCCTTTGTCACTTTTGATGGTAATCTTCTGCATCTGGTGCTAACACCTGGAACCTACAAACCTGCAAATGTTATAAACTATCAACAAGATCATCCAATTTACCTAAAACATACTTGGCAGAAAATAAATTAATCCCAAGATAATGCAAAATCAATCTCTTCAGCAACATATGCACCCTATTACCCTTTGCAGATCTCTTCAATAAAACTTGCAGTGCTGCCTCATTTTATGAATGAAGTATTACCCACTTACTGCTCAGTTGCCTATGCTACACTACCATTGCCACCCGAATAAGCATCATCTCCAAGTAGGTAATATCCTTCTTCCATTTTAATGGACCATAATGTAGCCAAGAAACTGCAAACAAACTACTTTGAAAAATAGGCAACCCTGCCCAAACTCCCAGCTGCATCAGTAAATAACTGCCATTTGTCCAACGTATTTCAGTCATCCTGCTTCATAGCTAGCTCATTAATGAACCAACAACTGGTTCCAGGTAATCAGGTCCTCTTCGCTTGTTTTAGGAAGTCTGACCCTGTGATGCTTCTTCTTGCTACCCATCAACAAATTCACAAAAGACCTGTTAAAGCTTCTGCCTGGACCAAATGCCCTGCAAGCAAAATACAGTAGCCCACACAATTATATTACACCCTTAAACCTAATTTTACACCTGTCTAACATGCCTTCAGTCTTGACCCAGAATTTATTACGTTTGTCCTCAGGTAACTGAAATATCCTCATAGATATGTATAACTCCAGATGTGGAAATCTCAGTATTTTAGCTGGACCATCCTGTTTGCCATATGCTAACAGCATGCCCAATGTATTACATAGGTTCAAGAATGCCTACATCCAATCCTGAACCACCCCAACCTCCTTCATCAATCAATCAACAACAACAAAAAAAAAACAGCCAGGTAGCGCCCTGCCTTTGAGCCATTAACAGTCTGCTCCCAAATTCACTGTAAGGCTGAATTAAATTTTGAAATGTTGCACAATCTACCACAAAACCCATGAACATAGTATTATCAAAATAATACTTACCATAAAAACCCATGAGCAGCATTGATAATTCTTCTTTTCTACTAACCAACCAGTGATCAGAAAACAGTCCAAATCAAATTCACTGATTCATTCAATCATGTATATTGCACCTGGCAACTCCCTTCTCAATGCTGTCATTCATGAAACACCTTCCAGGAATGAAAGGCGATGAATAAGTTAATATTCACCTGGCCTTTTCTTTGGAATGAGGCCGAAAGGTGAGATTCTTATTTCTTGATAGTAGGCATCAGTGAATGGACCTAATGCTCTACCTGCTCTAAAATCTTTATTCAATTAGACCTGTACTATGTTCTATTTGTTTTTAACTGACTGCTTTAATGCATACCTAGAAACTGCCTTGCAGCCATAACTTAATCAGAAAATCCCACAGGAAATCCATTATGAATTCCTGAGCCATGTCTACCTTAGGATGCTGCTGCATGCTGGCTGACAATCTTTAACTTCTGATACATGAATGTAAAGGCCAGTCTCTCAGCCCCTCCTCAAAAAGGCATTTGACACCTAGAACCTCTAACACTACCCCATCCCCTCAAACTCATTGTCTGATTGAGCAAGTCTAGTAATATCTTCTAGACTTCTGAATGTCTGTGACCCACTCATTCAGATTCATTATGCAAAGCACCACAATTTGAGCAAACATGTGAAAATCTACACTTGGCCAAGTTACAGCTACTTGCATTAAAGGCCCAACAGATCATGGATCTACTACCCAACTTTTCTTGTCTTATTCTAGCCACTTTCTCTGTTTTATAAATCATTGTTCCTAACCATGGGTCTTCATATTGATGTTCCCAACCAAGCAATTTATCCACTTCTTTTAACTTTCTAAACAGCTGGTCATACCATAATCATACATTTCCACCTCTTATATACTGCGCTTCTGTTATTGTTAGGAAATACACCATGAGAAGGAAGCCCTGCTTATGGTCCTTCTCCAAAACCACAGCCATACACCCAATTATTTCAGGGCCTGTACCTGACTTCAAAGGGTTTCTTTCTCTCCAAAGCAACCAAAGCCGATGTGAGATCCTTGGTTCTTGGAGCCCCTGTCTCCATGATCTGCTGCACCCCATCTGCATCTTTCAAATAAAAATATCAACAAAAGCACCCCAACAAATTTTATCCTTTACTTTCATCAGAATATGCAGAGTAATAAACACACCTTGACCATTCTCTAAAAAGAAGGCCCCGTCATGCTGCCTTTTTGCCACATTGCCCTAACTCATGTCACCATTGTCCAACAAACGTAAGTGGCCAAAGGACAACTGATGAAGTTCTTCTTTCTAATCTGGCTCTGACTTTCCAGCTCATTCCCCCAGATTCCTCAACTACAAGTTGCTGTCACCTAACTTATCTTCTACTAACTTGACTGTGCTCAGCAATCCCTGTACCTAACCTCTTCTACCTCCTCTGAGCCTGCCATCAAACTTAACAAAAACTCACTAGGCCAAGTTCATGTACTGATTCCCTGAGCATATCACATTAAGGCCATTACCTGTAGTGGCTGGCTCATCTACCTATGGTGTCACACCTCCCTCTCTTGGTGTCCTTCTTTGCCCTCCTTCACCTTTGGTGCCTCAGTTATTCATTCTCAACAACTTTGTCAGGAACCACCCATTTCCATTGCTCCTTAGCCTCTCATGTGGGAGCCATTTCTGTCCATTTTATTTATTTATTTATTTATATTTGTTGACTGGGAGTGTCCGACTGGACATAGGTCCATTTTCAGTGGAGGCCCGGGGAGAAAAGCTTCACAGTTAAAATAAACAGACAGTAGTTACATTGGATTACATAGCGATTAACAATTTACATAGCAATTACTTACAACATATTTACAGATAATGAACATAGTACATCAGTAGACAACTAGAATCTTTATCTGTGAAGTACATAACAGACATTAACAAATGTTACAAGAAGAAGTTCCTGCTGTATAATAAGTACTGGCTTATGAGCATCTGAGCTTGCTATAATCAAGGTAGTTAGTGGAGTGGAAAGAAAGGTAGTGGTTGGATGGGGAGGGTGATATTAGAGTGGGAGTTGCAAGGGCATAGCCAGCATGTTTTTAGGTGCACTTTTAGTAAAGTTTTGAAGTGGGTGCATGATGGTATGGAGGTAATTGTGGGTGGGAGCGAGTTCCATAATTTGGCTATGGTGCAAGAGAATAGTGCTTCACCAGCAGAGTTATTGGCTTTAGTGATCTGCAAGTGATTTTTGTTGCTGGATCTTAGTGGTCTGGTGGTGCGATAGGGTTGGAGTAGATTCTGGAGGGATGGGACATTTAGTGGATGATTTACTAGTTTGTAGGCAAGTGAGAGTTGATACCATTGAAGGAGGAGAGGGAGATGCGGTTCTGACCCCACCCCAAAACTGATTAATTCAGACTTACGTGCCAGCTATGGTTAAGATGTCTGGGAGCTCTCACGAGGAATACAGCAGCAAGTGTGTGTGTTCTGCTTTGCTTATGATCTGCCTGGACAACTGCTCCCTTCCCGGTCAGGGCAAAGGCATGCTTGTTTTCCTTTCTTGTCACATTTTCCACCCAGGCATGCTGCAACCTCTCCAAGCAGCTTTCAAGCTCTACAACCTCAGAATACATTGATACTGTCTGATACGGTTCTCTGTGATCTTGGCACCTTCATGGACAACTCCCTATCTTTCAACAACCACATACAGTAGTCCAGAAATCCTTCCATCTAACCCAGCTAATAACCAAAGGTATCTCATTCAGGTAAAAATAAGTTTTCATTTCTCTTTATTATGTTATCCTAGTTTTAATTAGGCTATGATCAGACCAATCACATAATATAATATCCCTTTTAGTATGTATCTATCTTAGCACATCAAATGGCTCAAAAGACCCCAGAGGTTTCTCACCAAGAAGATTACTAGACTAAAGAACCTCACCTACCAAGGTGTCAGTTTGAAGTTCTACCCCTATATTCTTTTTCTGTTATACACTCCTTAATGGTGATTTTTGTCTAGCATTCTGAGTTTTTAAAAACCAAGCACTGCATAATATCCTATACCTCTACAAAACAAAAGGTTGCACAAATGCTCAAATTAAAGACCTGTATCTCTATCAATAAATAGATAAATAAGGTATGCCTGAGGGGCAGAAATGGGTGCCCATAAATTCATTCCACTTAGCCTAGAAGCCATGGATAAGTTACCCTTTAGCAATATGTAGGCAGTGAGTTAAGAGACAAAAATAAAATCCATAACTACTTATTTCAAAAATCACCATTCAAATCATATCATAACAAAACTACAGTTAAAAACGTTAAAAACACAAATAGAAAAAACATAAAATAAAAAATATCAGTATTCAGCCTTTATTAATAAACAGACATTTTTTCAAAATACCTGAGGTTAGAGAAGACACAGATGAAATTAAACTAGGAACAGTATAAGTTTAAAAACTATAGGGGTTATTATAATAGAAGCAGTTTATTGAATGATATTACAGAATAATGAATTAAAGGGAATACCTGGTAAACTGCTATGAAAAACTTATAGGCCAAACAATAATCAAAATTAACTTGGATAATCTTTTTTAACAATGCCTAACAGCCTACACTTCCCTGAGAGATCATTTTTGTCAGAAAATTAAAAAAAAAAAATCATATTTTTTCTTATCTAAATCATCTCCATCATTATCACCATCATCATCAACCCCCCTTTTTCAAAATTTTCTATATGGAATCAGAGCATTGTGTCAACTGTCACCAATTTTCTCAATTCAGAGCCACTCTCCTACCTTCCTCGACTATCATGCCTGACTGTTGCAGGTCTTCTCTCATCTTTTGCTTTCACTGCCCAAGCTATCAAAATCTTTTTTTTTTTTTATCTTCTGTAGAATTGGAGCTACTTTGGCTTCTGCTCTGATGTCATAATTTCTTTGGCTGTCCCACAGTGTGCAATGTACCATCTGTGTTAAGCACTTCCTTTCATTCCCCACTAGTGTCCTTAACTGTTTTGTATTCACTGTCTCAATTTCTGTACCATACAGTAGTACTGGTTGCACTGCTATTTTGTACACCCTACTTTTCAGCTTATTTGGTATTCTTCTGTCATACACGACCCTTGACCCCTGACACTCTGTGCCACTTGGCTGCAGCGCTTCTTATTCTGACTTTGACCTCCTCATTCAGACTTCCCTTCTCCTCAGCCAGATCTCCCAGATACTTGAAGCTGTTAATCTATTTCACTAGTTTCCCTAGTTAGACCTTGATTTCTGTGTCTTAAGTTTTCTTGCATATTCTAAGAAACATCTTTCTTTTATTGTAATGCTTATTTGTACATGTAGACCACCATGCTGGTTTGCTCTTTATTTTCCTATTTTGTTTAGTTTTAGTAAGGACTTTCAGGTTAATACATTTATTTAGGTGACTGTAGAATGTAAACCAAGAAGTAAAAAAGTCACACAGACAAAACAATTAATAAAATCTACAAGAAAAAAATAGCAAAGCTAGAGTTTTCACTGTGCGATACCTTAAACCTCCTGTAATAGAAGCTCATGGCATATATGCAAATGACACCTTAATAATATCAAATCTTTCAGCTATATGGCTTCTGAATGTCCATGACTTTTTACTTTTTTCTTCTTTTAAGTATCTGTGGATACATTCAGGCCAATAAAGCCAAACGCCACTAGCTGTGGACATGCATATTTCAGCCTTCGTATGACCTCATCAGCACAGCATACGTAGGCTGTTTGGCTATAGTTTACACACATAGGGTCTTTACACCCAGCTGATGTCCATAACCATTAAGGTGCCTGCAAAATATCCCAACTACCAGCCAAACCAAAAAGTAAAAAGGTCACATAGAAAAAACAATTAGAAAAAAAACTACAAGAAAACTAGTCTAGAATTTATTCACATAAATACTAGCCATGTCAACATTTTGAGAGTTACAGCTATACTTGAATTTTTGAGACTTTATCATAGAATTGCAGGTTATTACATTTGAAGTATTTGAATACTGTGATATTTACATCTGATGATTTGGGGATTTTGAAGGAGAAGGTTGCTTGACTGAGAGGAGGTATATCAGTGGGGTAGTGCAAATAGATGCTATATTTGTAAGGGCCAGGTCACGAATATTTTGTCCTTTAGTGTGTTCTTTGACTATTTGGTCCATAAAGTTCTTATTTATGAACTCCAGGAATTCTCTTTACTTGTAATCATTGTGAATCTCTAGATATTTGACTTTATTCAAAGAGTAACCTGCAGCAGTAGACTTACCATCTAAGTGGTGTCATACTGTTGATTTCGTTATATTTGCTAGTGGTTTGATACCTTAAAGTTACCAGTGGGGAAACCAGTAACACTTCAACATGGTTTCCATCATTATTTTCTTTTATAGCACCTCTTTGACTCTTCCTAATTCTTTTTTATATATATTTTAGGACTTTGCAGATGTGCTGTAATTAAATTATTGTGACATATGTGAAACTGCATTGATCAAACATTGTAGAGTCTTACAGCACGACTAGAGTATCTGAAACACGATCTTGTTATTCTTCTGTGAGATAGCTTGGTATTTTCCTGTTTAAACTCCTTCAGAACTGCAAATATAATGTCACAGGGCAAATCAGACATGCCGATTTTAATATATAATGAGACACTCTCACGCTATGCTCACAATGAAACACTGAAAGGAAACTTTCAGTGCACCCTCACATAACTATTAAGACTGAGAATTATTTTTTTGCAAACTACTATCTATGGTGTGTAGTACCTCATAACTCTATGTCTGCCTCTGGCTCACTGATTCCTTCCTACTATATTTATATTGCCTATCAATACTTCAATTATAATTTGGTACTTTCTTTATCTGGGTACAGCACCGATCAAAATGACTATTTGCTGGCTCAGCTTGACATATGACAATGACAAATGTGACATTAAAATTCAATTAGCAGTGCCTATATATTATCTCTCAGTGCAACCAATATGATTACTTATGACCAAAGTTTATGACTTTACAACCAAATGTTTTACAGTAGGAAAAAGGGAATAAAAGTGATTCAATTACTGCATTTGACTCTTTAAAGTTCTTTAGGGAGTGAATGGTTACAGTGGGTAATAATTCATAACATGGCTATGTAGTACATAGTACTCCTGACAGCAGGAGGCAATTACTGCTACAAGGGCTAGGTCTACAGTGCAGTGATATTGCAGAAAGAGGCTGCTTACAATAACAAGATGGATATCCCTCTGCAACATCTTCCCATGGGCAAGGAATATTTGGGTGGTGCCTCTTCAGGTCACAATATGTAGGCACTGATTGTGGAGAGGGTGATGTCAGTGGCATCCCTCTCCACCCTGAAAATCTCATGCCAGGCATATACTTTATAAAGAGGTCACACATAATCCTCAGGCAGGCAGTCCCAATGATCCCTGTGCAACACTTCCTGCTGCACCAGGTTGGAGCCCTTCTAGAATCTGAACCTGCTGAGGTCATGTGCAGCACAATAGGTAAACTCCAGGAGAAAAAATGGTAGCTGAGGCATATGGCTGCACATTGCAGACAACACATGATGCACATTGACAGGCATCAAAGTAATGTGCTGCCAATCATCAGCCGCCTAATGCACATGGCCAGTAGAGTAATGCAAAGTGATTTTAGTGCATAAGGGTTCCACAGATGCACATATCCTACTCGACCTTAAAGCCCATGAACAGCCATAATGGGCAATAGGTTAGCATGATGCCCATGGTCAATAGTGTGATGTAAAATATAATTAATATGACCAGACTCCACAGATGACCACACCATATGTGACTTCTCAGTCCATGTATGAGAAGAAACAGGTTCTGTAGTAAGGAGTAGGGATAGGAACACATTGTGTTATTGGGGTGATTCACAAATGACCACACTAAATCATGTTTAGCTCAAGAAATAACATGGTTGCTATATTGCAGGAAACCTTGTTATAGTGATCAATACAGAAATCAGAGTAAAGTAGATATTAGATGATACTGTTGTATATGGAGACTGGCAATAGGCAGGACAACTGATGATGAAACTCAGGACTGCAGCCATCACTCAAGAGAGCATGGCAGAAGCAGACATTATCACAGGACAGAGAAGTGTGTAGGGTAAGACTGCTCAGAGCATTGCAGGAACTGACAGGCAAAGACTGCATGTATAGGGCACAGGGGACAAGCAGGAGTGGTTGCAGTCCTGTTGGTGGTGCCCTCAACATGACAGAACACAGGAAACACTCAGATAAGATTGCATTCTTTTTGCAGGTTTTCAGCTTGATAAGGTACAGGCAGCTAGCAGAAGAGGTTTTAGGCCTCAACCTGACACATTACAGGGGACACAGGCTCAATTGCTGTCCTGCTGTGTAGCTGACATCACACTTTGCCATATATGCACAGACAGCATGACATACTATAGAGGAAAGTGGATCTCCACTACACCAGACACAGGCTGTGATATCTGCACATGTGTGATAAGTAGCAAACATGGCTCTGATTCAGATTACAATACTATTACTGCTCTAAACCCACTATATGTAATCTGTTCCCCTCTTTCATCTTACTGGTCTCTGTTAGCGTCCCTAACCTAGATATACCTGCACCACTTTTACTCCTCCTACATTACTCTCTACTCCATTTTCTAGTCCTCTTATGCAAAAGTGCATTTATTTGACCTGTTAGATCTTCTATGTACATATTATTTGTCAGATTTTCAGTTCACATGTAAATGTAAACCACTATTATTTGTATAATGTACATTGTTTTGTTATATTATGACGTAACTTCATCTGAGCCTGTAATTAGTCATTGTTTGATCAGTTTCCTATCCCAGTAAACAAATTTAAATAACTAACTAAATAAATAAATAACATACCCACAGCTGCCACACTATGGGAGCTTCTCAGAATGGTTACACAATAGCGGCACAGAGAGCTGCGGCCATCATAAGGTTGCTAATGACAGTATGAGGGTCATTGTTGGCTGGCATACACTATCATAGACTGACCCTTATGAGTAACCCATGGGTGTACATGCCCTGGCATGGGACCAAAGGAATGACAATACCCAGAGAACTTCACCACAGAGAAGATGAAATTATTATAGCGGGCTTTACTGCACATGACATGGATATACCTGACAAGATTAAAGCTGACATGGTCTTCTCAGGCCAATTGTGGCAGCAACTGATGTAGGAAATGAATACAGAGGTTGGCCATAACAGGATGATATAACAGTTGTGTTGTAAGAACACTGATATGTTATTGCATGCAAAGACCAAGCCACAGGAAATTGCTAGAGACAGTCTGACTACTTGGATGGAGGAATTCTTGGAATTTCTCACTGGGGAAAATGAGAGAAACCTTATTACTGGTGGCGGCTTGAATGTGGGAGCGGGTCTGGTGATGAATAAGATCTGTTTGGGGATGCCCCTGGTGAGTATGGAACATGACATTTCTATAGGACATTGACTTACAAATGTGAGTAATTTGCCTCTAATTTGGAAGCTCAGACTTTGAAAACTATTCACTTGATTTGGTCAAGACCATAAGATCGAAGTTTGGAAACTTTGATCAGTTTAAATGGAGATCTCTGTATCATGTGGAAAGGGAAATGTACTATTCTCTTCACTGCAGTGCAGTCTTGGAGGTGGTATAGTTAATTAGCAGGGGGAGTGGGGGGTGCAGGGGGGGCTTGCCCCCCTAAATAAATGTAAAAAATATTTTTTATTGAAGTTTCATAAATTCGATGTTATGGTCTCGACCATATGAAGTTCGAAGTTTTGAAAGTCTGAACTTCCAAAGTAGACCCGAATAATTTACGCAAATAGATATTTAATTATGTCATAGACAAATTTCATGGCTGCAGTAGCTATAAACTGCACAGCAAGTTATGTATCTGATCATAGGCTGTGTATGGGATTGGTATGTAGCAGTCTGTGTGCCACATGGAGGTGGGAGTCACAAAGATTTTCCAACTTTGGCACTGGCATATCATCTGTAAACATTCACAGTTTCCACTGGCAGATGATCTAGAGTTGGTCTATATTACACGATTGAAGAGACTTTTCTTCGAACGCGTAATATTCAAACCCAAAGCATTGAAAACTCTAAACTGCGAATGGCCATGTTAGCAAATTATTTCCTAGGGAAAAAATTCACGAGGCAGCAAGCAAACAACACAAACTTCACAATCCTAATCAAGTGGGGTGCTTCACCTCCCACACCCCTTGACCTGGGGGGCTGTGACCCCCACACCCCTCTTAACTAAATATACCAACTCCGAGATCACTCAACGTTGGGGAAAAGGGCAAACCGCGAGAACGGCCAAACTGAATTTTTTCCCTAGGAAAAAATTTGCGGACGTGACAGTTCGCGGTTTAGTGTTTTTGATGTTTTGGGTTTGAATATTACACGTTCGAAGAAAAGTCTCTTCGTTCATGTAGTATAGATCCTCTAGAGCAACAGATTGGCACATATTTAAAGTCAGTGGATCACTAGCTGATGATGACCCAGTGGCACTATCAGAAATGCTAACAGTGTATGGCATACTCACACTGACAGTTGAAGGGACTGTGAAGGGATAGGATGAACCTCTTGCATCACCTGTGTTCAGCAAAGGTCCTCCCACCTATGTCAACACCACCTCTGTTAAGCAAATGTCACCACCACAGATGTCTGCAAGTTGCATGCATTCAGCAGAAATGAAAGGCATGCAGGTGGTCATTACCAGATCTGGGTTTTACCTTTGCAGAAATCTATGGATGTTGAAGTCACTGATCAAGGTGCAGACAACCACCGCTAATACCATGTCAGAGATGTTGAATTTGCTTCAAGGCTTGTCTGAAGATTTGCAACCACTGCAGAGACTGCTAAACATTCTTCAAATTATATAGAGTGACCAGGCATCTAGGGACCTGGACAGACACACCAATTAAGGGTACTGGTGGCTCAGCTGGCAGTCAGATGCAGGCAACTGGCCATTTTGGCTATGCTAGGTGACAGTTGAACAGTGCAAGATTGCATGTTAGGCTTAGGTAGATGGTATACACCATTCCAGAGGTGGCTTCACTGCTCTTATAGTCCTTGGGTGCTTTTGCCTCTAGCTGTGGATACTTCCATGAATGCAGCTGATGCATTTCTAGCTCTACTGTGAGTAAACCCCACCAGACAAGCCAATCAGGGTCGCATAGTTCAATATTATCAAGCTCCACTGTAGCTCTCCTGTAAGTGATACCTACCCATGCCTGTTCATGGAGCCATTGATGCCAACATTGTGTTGGAACACCACAGTGGGGGGCATGGCAGAGTTCCTACATACATACCTAACCATAGGACAGGATGTCTCCAGTTCTGATATTTCAAGGCCTCATGGTACACCCAGCCAGTGTTCAGTCTCTAGAGTCTCCTCTCCATCACTACAGGATGTGATTCCTCACTCCCCCTTCTTAACCATGTGCATGACTGCTGTCCCCTATCACTGTGCCTGACCCCAACTTGTGTAAATGATAGTGATGACTGTGCCTTCCCATCCCCTCTGGTCAGTGAGATATGGTAATGTCTGATGCATGACCAGTAAATGTTCAGTAATGCAGAGCCTGTGTGTGTTACTGCATGCATAAATTTTATTCTGTGTTACTCTAGTCATGGCTCAGAGTTGTAGATCAGACACCAGCTCTTTACCACTGCCATGATGTAGTGTGCCCACCTTTGTTTTGCATGGAGTCCTGTAGTAGCTGTTTTTTCTAACAACTTCTCATTCAGTTCCTTCTCCATAGCTGCCACAGGTATGTTAGGCAGTGCTATGGTGTCTCCATGTTGTAACATTTTCTCTAGTACCATGTTATGCAGTATGGAGCAGACCATGAGCATCTTGCTTCAGGTCTCTGGAGAATACTGCCAGATGTTTCCAAGCAGCAGAAGTGAAATTTCAGCTACAAACACCTGTTTGACGATGTTACATGTCTGTGACAGTACAGTGTTATACTCCATTATCCTCATGGCCTAGAGGCTGCAGATATAGGTTATCAGTCCTGGTTCCAAAGTGCAGCCTGCATATCCTGAAACACACAACAGTAGGCAATACTGAGACATCTACTACCTATGTTCACAGGAAAAGAGTGTCCAGGACTGCATGGCTGATAATGTAAGCACCTACCATATTTTGAATAATAAAAGTAATTAAAACAGTACACATAGCAATATTATCAGACAGAAGTACGCTTTACAGCAATAACAGTTAGTGCATTCATAACCTTTCCATAAATGTTACAATATATTATAATGCAAACCCAGAGTTATATTTTTTGCTAAACTTTCATAAACGAATTGTCATACTTTGTAAATTATACAACCTAGACATATATTATTAGAACACTTGCTAACTAGACATAATCTTTGACATCACAGCAAGAAATTCCTGTCTGGATGCATATTTATTGAGATATTTATGGAATATGAAAACATATACTTGATTCTATAATTAGCAACAAATATCAGAGACAGTTTTCTTCAACAATAGCTAAGGTTTCACCTGATGCCATGCGATAGTTTGTAAGTTACTTGTTTCTTGAAGTATTAACTATATATGAAAATATTGATTATTGCCATAATTACTAACAAAAAATGGTAGTATCTCCAGTATATTGTGATATAAATGGACATTGACAATGCATTTTCCTGTCTCCTACCACATCATTTCACATCATATGCCTCAATAGCATGTAAATCTGTCAGTTATGACAAAACAGAGCTGGATCCAGCACAAGGCAACCAAGACAGTCTCCTTGGGCCCACTGGCTTGAGGGGGGGTCCACTGTTTAAGGGGCTGCTACAAACTTGCATTTCTTCTTTAAGGATGTATGCAGAATGTGTCTATAGTAATGTTTGTGTACGTGTGTCACTGGAACAGAGCTAAGCATGTGAGTTTTTGAAAAGAGCACCATGGAGGTGAACAGAACAAGCAGCATGGATTTTCCAGACAAACATTATGAGGTTAGTGGAGAATTAATAAGCAAACTGGTGTGTGTGTGTGTGTGTGTGTGTCAGATGGCCTAGTTAGGGGGTGACAGTTTAGTTAATTTAACCAGGCTCAATTCCAAACCCTGTATCTTAGTTACAAGGAGCCAGGAGCCTGAATCCTCTACACCAGATACCAGGCCATTAATTTTAGTGCATTTTCAAAGAATTGTGATGTGAGTTTCAGTACACTTTCATGGAATTGTGAGCTTCAGTACATTTTCAAAGAACTGTGAGCTTCAAGGGAAGAGAAGTTTACTGCTGCTCATGCTAAGTCTGTTTTCAATGTGAAACTGTTTTGTTTTGCAAATGGTCATTACTATTTGTACTAGGGGATTGGCAACAAGTGTTAGTAGCACAACTTGTAGCATTTTTGCTTTTGATGCAGATGTCTGTGGGTTCTACTCTGAAACCATGTAGATGGATTGCTGATACTGTGTTGTACTTTAAGGGTGGGGTGCTGCAGTCCTGAAAGTGTCCTTCTTTGAATGAGATACCTTATAACTATTAACCTGTTGTCAGTTTGCCATCCATTCCCCATTGCAATATTAACAACTCACCAATTATTTTTTAATATAACAAAGGCAATTTATTCTTCAAGGGCAACAGGTACTGAATTTGCAGATGAAACACTGAAATATAAAGTTGTTTTATAGTTGCAATCTCTCCATTAGTTACAGATCTCTTTAATGTGATATTATTCAGATGAGTTTTACTTCTGCAGAGATTGTACATATTGATTGATATTGGTGGATTTTAATGACAGAAGTTTGAGGGGCCTTTATGGTTGAAATGCTCTGAAATAGGCAGTTTTGTCATTTTTGTTTCATGCTATTATACAAAGAATCTAATTTAATATGATCAGGAAGATCAATGAAAGAACACATGCAATTGTGCATGGTCCTTAATGTGTGCAATGGGCCTATGGCTTGAAAACACCCCAAAGGTAAACTTAATCTGCATCTGGACAGGCGCATTTTCAGGTTCCTATAAGAACGATGAAAATGCATTTTGTCATATGCATTTTCGTTGTCACATAAAGAGCGAACAGGCAAAACAGCGAAGCAGCTGTTCAGCTAATTCTTTCCCTGGGAAAGAAGTTGCTTGACCGCTTCGTTTCTTTGCTGTGTTCTGCACTGCAGTGCGGTCCCTTGTCCGGTATAGCTCCTGAGCATGAATGTGCAACAGTTACTGACTTTAGCATTAGGGTGCGGGTTAAAGTAAGTGCATATGTATGAAAGCGGTTACTGTTTTTTTTTTTTGCATTAGATATATGGTTAAGTTACGTGTGCATGTGTTTTCAGCTGTTTACTTTTGTTTTGGGGGGGGTAGAATTAGGGTTAAGGTAAGTGTGTATGTGTTTGGAACCATTTATGTAAATGTGCAAAAGTTACTGACCTTAGGGTTAGGGTGCGGGTTAAGGTAAGTGCATATGTTTTAAAATGTTTACCTTTTTTTCCCATTAGATGTATGGTCGGGTTACGTGCATATGTGTGTTCAGTTGTTTACTGTTTTTTGGGGGAGGGGTAGAATTAGGGTTAGGGTACGTGCATATGTGTTTGGAAGTATTTAATGTTTTGGTTGGAACAGCGATTTATTTCCCTAGGAAAGAAATCGCTGTTCTGTGGTGTCTAAATTTTCAGTGTCGATGAAACATCGTTCGCTGTTTTAATATAGACCCGCATTTTCTTTGAATGTGGGTTTCAATGCCATTTTGATGAATGTGAGTTTCTAGGGCAGAGAAGTTTATTGTTAATGCTGAGTATGATTTTATTGTTCATAGGTTCATAGGTTTACAGGTAGGTACTAGGCTATCAGCCCAAGGGCCTACGTAAGCCTAGCCAACAAGGTTCCCTGGCTTACGCCACCTAAGAAAGTTACACTTTGTGAAACAGCATTGTTATGTTTAGCAAATGTTTCACTGTGTTTGTGCTATAAAATTTTATAATAAAAGTTTTAAATTAAATCCAAATATCTGTAATCATTGTAGAAGTAAAGAAGAAAATAGTCTGTAAACTGAAATGTTTGAATAGTGTTTATGGTAAAGAGATATAGCCAAGTAATGGGACACTGAAATGGCTGCGAGAGTTGCTGCAGGAAGGGGTGGCTGGGCACTGCTGGGGGGGCCCTGATCCATTACCCTGCCTAGGGTCCCATTTGACCATGATCTGACTCTGTGACAATATGAACATAAATTTGAAAATATGAACAATAAGTGGCCAATGTGACAAATCTAAAAGATTTGATCAGTAAATTAAAAGACCTAGAATCCCTTTTGATCGATAGAAAGAGAAATAAGATCAAAAGGGACTCTAGTGACTACGAACACAAATGTGCTTTTCTTTGGAAAACTAATGACAAAAGAGACAAGAAAAACTTCCTTTCATAAGGAGGTTCAAAACGTTCACATTCAGTCACTTTTGTTTCTTCTGATGGTTTGACAAGTGGGGGGGTGATAGTGATGAATCTGCGTATTCACCTCTTCCTAATACTTATTGTCTAAAAGCTGTGCAACTATTTCATAGACAGGGAGAAGATCAAGGTGGACAACAGAACAGAAAGAGGAACAGGAATTTTAAGGGACAAAATGTCTACACTGAAACGAACTATAGACCTCATTTTAAATGAGGCAGATGGAACTGAAATCTTATTAGTAAGTGCGGATAATGTGTCTTTTGATTCTAATTGTTGTTTAGTGAATTTGTCAGGCTGCAACCTTAATGATAATGAATGCAATATTTTAAAGTTTGGTTTAAAGTTTGTACCTACAATTGTTCTTTGTTTACATATGTTGAAGCAAGATATTTTCTTCTTAGTTAGGAAATTGCATTTGAAGTATTTTTTTAATAAGAAGGACAACATAAGAGACACTGAAGTTTTGGATTGTATTGAGTCAGAAAATGAGAGATTTATTTCCTGTCACAAGATGATAATGGAAGTTTTATTTCTTGTATGTCAGATTTAGATATTAATGCTTATTGTTTATTGGATAAACATATTATTTCCAACAAAAGTTCTTTCATAACTCCTTATACTAATGAGGCAATAAAGCAATTTTCTGATATGTTGAATTATCAAATAATACAATTGTTTGATGGTTTTGATAAATATAAAGATGTTATATATAATTTAAGTAAAGTTGAATGGAAGTCTTTGGTTGGTTTGAGTCAAAGAAAATATATTCTAATTAAGCCCTTGGATAAAGGGAACAAAATAGTTATTTTACACTATACACAATATGTTAATATGTGTTATGAACATCTCAGGAATGAGGATGTTTATGGGAGGTATGATATTGTTTATTATAATAATGCCATGACACAATATAAGATGTTATTAGAGAAGGGGGTCAGACTAGGTTATTTGACTCAAGGAGATGTTGAGAGACAATTTGTCACAAGAGGGTACCTGCCTTTTATTGTTTGCCACACTTTTATTGTTTGCCTCCGGGTCGTCCAATTGTAGATGCTCATAAATATTTTTTAACTAAAATATGTTTACTTATACATGAATATCTAAAGCCTTATGTCATGAAGTTACAGTCCTAAATCAAATATTTTTTTGACTTTTTTGGACAAAATATGAAATTTTAAGTGGAATAATGACATGTTTTATGTAGTCAAACTGAAACTCCCCAGTACTCCCGACGCAGACTGCTGTCTTGCTGTAAATTTGGTATTATCTCTTCTCTCGGCTCCCACCCTGAAAGGCTCTCACGGTTATTAGGTCTGCATCCAATTGGGATTTTTTTAAAAAGAAAAATAAAACAGACAGCCACACTGGTCTACCCTCAATAACAAACTAAACTAAGGTTACTACTTTTTCTAAAGACTTTCTGCTTAAACTGTTTAGTTCAGCTGTACTGGATCGACAGCACCAAACTTCCCAGCCCTTAAAGCAGGATCTTAATGCTAAAAAGTTTCACCAAATTGTATTGCTAGTTGCTGTCTGTCTCTTACTGTTGCTGTCTGTGTTTAAAAACAGAATGTAGATTAGAATTTGAAGCAAATACTGTATACTGCTGACCTGGGTCTAAAGGCAACTTTTAGGTTGTCCCCCACTGTAATTTGGCCCCCTCCATATTGTTAAAATTAGCTAATTTGCCCCCAATCTTTCTTCCACCTAAAATACCCCGAACACAGTAATTAAACTCTTCCCACACACAGCCCTGAAAATTATACCCTTCAGCTATAAAGTTAACCTGCAAGTGTATAAAATACAGCTTAAGCATAGTCTATTAATTGGTGCAAAAAAACAAATTAAAAATACAGCCAAACATACAACCATACATACCAAAAGCCTAAGGAAATACTTGGAGTCAGTGTCATCCCACTCCATAAAGGGGTCTATATTATATTCTCGAAAACCGACAATGTCGAATCTGACATTGTCGGCACGAGAATATCGAATGCTCAGAATCTCGAGCATGTAAACCAAAATCTCCATAAGGGGAGATTTCCATTTACTGCAATGTATTGCAGTCTCGCAGTTGGTATATTTAAGTAGCAGGGGTGTGGAGTGTGCAGCCCCCAACGTGGGGGTGCAAGGGGGCTTGCCCCCCCCTGCTTAAACATGTTAGGGTAAAAATTGAAAGTTTAGATTTTTTTTTTGATTTTCAAAGTTACGGAACTTTGACAGTATGGTGTCGACCACATTGCATTCGATGTTCCATAACTTTGATGTTATAATATAGACCCCCATAAAGGTGGTAGTTCTACAGACATATCCAGCTATAGTCCCATTGCCATTCTTTCCCCACTAGCCAAAATAATGGAGAAATGTGTACACAAGCAACTAATGCAGTACCTTACACAGAATAACTTAATATGCAACTCCCAGCATAGTTTCAGGCCATACCACAGCACCACCTCAGCCCTTCTTTCCTTTACTAATGCCATAAACCAAAACAGGAATGACAATAGGCTACCCTCCACCCTCTTTCTTGTTCTATCAAAAGCCTTTGACATTGTCAATCATGAACTTCTCATTCTTTCTCTAAAATCTATTTCCCTCAATAAGCACGCAATCCAGTGGTTCCAGTCCTACTTGACTGGTTGACAACAGGTGGTACTATGGCAGGGCAAACTCTCCATCCAGCTAACTCTCACACTTGGTGTCCCTCAAGGCTCCATACTAGGTCCACTACTCATCTCTATTTTTATCAACAACCTTCACACTGCTATCCCTAAAGCTACCTGTATTCAATATGCAGATGATTCCACTCTGATCTGCTCAGCCACCTCCCCATCCGAACTGCAAATCCTAACCCAAAATACATTTAACACTATTGAGAACTGGCTTGCCAACCAATGCTTACTGCTGAACCCCAATAAAACTAAACTTCTACTCTTCACCCCCACTAGCAGATCTGCCACACTTTCATTCTCTGTCACATCTAACAATGGTACCAATATCTCCCCAGATCAACACACCAAACATCTAGAGGTTATCATAGACAATAATCTCAAATTTGACCTACAAGTCAACAAAACCATATAGACCATCAATAAGTAGTTTGGATCACTGTATAGAAACAAGACATTTTTAACCCCACTGACTAGGACTGCAATCCCCCGGTCACACCTACTCTCTACTCTTTTAAATGCCTCGCCTGTACTCTCAAACCTCAACAAATCTGAACTAGGTAAGATGTCCCATAGCTACAATCATATTGCCAGAGTCGCCACTGGCTCCGCCTATAGAACCCACAACTGCCAGAACCTAAAACAACTAGAGTGTCTAGAATTGCCCAGCTTAATTCAATTCAATCAGCTCTTAATAGTGCACAAAATTCTGTACCACCCTGAGGATACCCCCTCATTTATAAATGTTATTAAGCCATATAGCAACTTGAGATCCCTACAGTCAGCCAACAAACTACTAGTCCAAACCCACAAAGCTAATAACTCTGCGGGTGAATCCCTGTTTGCCAACTTTGTTGGCAAAACCTGGAATTAGTTGCCAAACTATATAACCGTACTATCCTTCAAAAGTCTCTTAAAGAAAAACCTCAAACAGTATCTCAAAGTGAACTGGCTTTGCCCATGTACCAACCCTGATTAAGTTATAAACTGAAAGCATAATCTGTAAATATCATAATATGCAACTACGTCACCAAGCTCTATATCGAATCTGACGTCTCTTGCTTTTAATTGTGTCTGTCCATGAGAAGTGTGAGTCCCTACTAGAGAACACCACTAAGCTATGGTACATAATCACTTTGTTTTATATTTTCTAATGCTATCCAACTTCTTGTGTAATCTATGTAAGTTTGTCTATTTGGAGCTTTGCTCCTCGGGCCTCCGCCGAAAATGGACATGTATCCAGTCGGACTAGCCCGGTAAACAAATATAAAATACATAAATAAATAAATAAATAGTCATGGATGTAAAACAGTCTTTATACCAGTATTATATGTGACTCCTGGTTTGAAGGGTACATACCCTTGTGGCTGTTGTTCCATATGTTCCTGTATTGTTACAAGTTTTAGGAAAATAAATTGTGCCTATTTTTCACCTAGTGGCAGTTTTTCCTGTAATAGTGAAGGTGTAGTGTATGTCCTCAAATGTCCCTGTAATTTATTTTACATAAAGTAAAGTAAAAGAAAACCAAAGTCAGACTACAGGAACATATAAGGGACATAAAGAATTATAAAACTGAAAGCAATATTACTATACATTTTGAAGCAGCACATGATAGTGATCATTCTTTGGTACAAGTTTTTGTTTTAGAACAAGTTTTTATGAAAATTGGTGACGTATGTGATATTAAGGAGACATTTCTCTATAAGGAATCCATTTACATTTTAAAATTTAATACTATGGTACCTGTAGGTTTAAATCTAGAAATGAATTGGAAGCAATTATTATGTAATTGAATAATTAATTAATTTATCAATTGATGGTGTTATAAAAAGGTTTATGAAATGTTATGTATTTGTATTACTCCTGGAAGGCTGAGAGCCGAGGCGCTAGAGTTTCAAAAGTTTTTCATTAAACCTGTGTTTGGATTGTGGCCGGTTGTGGATTCTTCTTTTTGCTGCTTTTATTCAAGTTGCTGACCAAAAGTGACTAATTTCTCTACTGTGGAATATTCTACCTAACAATTATAGTGTCATTTTATTAATTGTTCCTCGCCCTTTCTAATATTGCCTATGATTAGCTAGTAAGTAACTTAGTTAAAGAAGCCAGACCCAAAAAAGGTCTGGACACCATAAGGAGCTATGGGTGTCAGCTGGACAAATACAAAAAAGGCGTTGTAGACTTGAATGAAAATAATTTACAGTGAAAGGGTAAAATGGTGTATAAAAAGTTAGTTGACATATGTTGTAGGTAGTTAGTAACAAGGCTGGCCTTAGCAATTGTGGGGCATAATTTTGACCATGTTGGTGGGGCTCCACAAATGACTGCCCCCACCTACCACTCCCCCCCACTTGCTAGCTTCATTGATTTGTCACTGTTTCAGATTAGGCATCAGAAATATATGCTTTTACTTAATATTAAAAGTAAAACAGTATATGTATTTATTAACCTATGTTATTTCAGAAGACAGAATTAAGTTATTGGATGCCTGGATCAGCCCCAGATCCAACATCTCCTGTAGTCCCTCTCTTGTGGTCTGCTTAACTCACTCAGGCACACTTTAAGGGGAATGTTTAATGGGCCACTGAGGTCCTATGTCTATATGGCGTTTCATCAGGTGGGTGCACCCTGTTTTACCAGTAACTATGTCTCCAAACTACTGTAGAACTTCTTTATTCTCCTGAACCTGGATAGGAGATAGCTATACACTCCCCCCTTGTCTCTTTCACCACACTTTTTGTATTTTTTTCTCAGCTTCTCATCTCCCTCCTTTCACATTTGACTCACACCTCCCTCCCCAAAACATCCCTTGGTGAAGAATGGTACATATTGTAAATAATTTGTTGTTTGTATATTATTTTCTTCATGGGAATGTTACATGTTATCCTGAGTTGTATATCTTTGCATGGATTGCCTTATATTACTATCAGTAGTGTAGAAAAGGATGGGGCAAATGGGGCAGCTACCCAGAGCACCAGCTTGCAGGGGTGCAAAATTAACAAAATGTTTTAATTTCACTTTTTAACTCACAAGAACTTCCTGAAAGGCAAATTTGCTGTTTTGATTATGCCTCTAAGAATATCAGTTCTATGACCCTGGCTGCTTCTCATTCCCTTCTGACTAAGAATAGGTGCTCATTTGTTCATCCTTGCATTTTATATAAGGGATGAGTCTCAGGCACTGCCCTAATGCTTCTGATTGGGCCACATGGTGGACTGGGTGGGGTAATGCAAGCAGTTAGTGTGATTTATATTTCGTGTTTACATCAATAGGATAACTGTAGGTTGCAAAACAAAATTAATGGATTGTTGTTCTTTTTCCATTGTCCACAAAAGGTTTCTTTTTCAGGAGTGGTGTAGCAGCTCAGAAGAAGGTAACACTACAGTGTTATTTTTTCTATTTAATTTCTTTTTACTGAGGCAGCTAGGCCTGAGGTCAAGGAGTTGGGGATGGGACTTCCTTGCCTGCTAGTGATACCTTGGTAGCCTCCAGGGATGAGAGAGGCCTCCATGAGTGGACTGAACAAACAGTGAGTGTAGATGTGGCACTGAAACTTCTTGTAGTCGCTAAATATGATAAGAAAAAAATATATATATATTTAAAAAGAAAAGCTTCTTGACTTGGCCACCCAGCCCCCACAGTGCAAGTGAGAAGTGAATGTTGGTTGGCTACGCTGGCTACTGCATTATATAACTGGCTTATTGTATACAGGAGCTATCACCCGCATGTTGTGCTCAGTGTATGATACTTTTTTTTTAAACACCTTTATTGAATTATCACTTCTGTCATAGGCAAATTTACATTCATATAGAAGTAATCAAACTATATTAACATAAACATTATACTTCACATTATACTTCACATATATTGCTAAATATCATATAACCTAAGCAATATCACATAAATTGTTCAATTCCTGCCTTTTTTAAAACAAGAAACCTCTTTATTAAACCATCACTTACTACATAGGCAATCATACATTTATATAAATGAAAACAAACCACGTCAACACAATCCTAGTTGCAAGCATTTTACAACACAAACCATACTGATACACTTCCAGTTGCAAACATTACGATAAGTTTTGTCTTTGCTTAGTTGTTTAATTTATGGCTTTCAACCCTCATTCAAGTATACAGTAATCCTAGCTAAAACATTACTTAGAAAATGTCTTACAACTTATGCATTGAAAATTGATAATAACTTCACATATAAATGAAGTCTGCAATCTCTGATCTTGTCTGCAATCTCAAAGGCAACACCCAAATCAGCTCTGAACTGGTGGTCAATAATACCACATACACAGATGCCATAGATATAGCCAACCTGCTGGCAGACAGGTTCAGTGAAAACTTCACCCCCCCTGTCCCCCCATCAGTAAACCAGGATATTTGTTTTTATGTTATTTATTTATTTTATTTTACATTTGTTTACCGGGCTAGTCCAACTGGATACATTTCCATTTTCAGCAGAGGCCCGGGGAGAAAAGCTCCACATTGAAGTTAATATAAAACAAATTATTTACATAAAGAAAGTAAGTAGCTAGTAAAATACAAACAGAAACATGGTTCAGTCTAGATTATACTAATTGAGAATATATACTAGGAAGGACACTTACTCTAATTCTATTTACAGTAAAAGATAGGGGAGTTCTATTTTAGTAAAACATTCATGAAGAATATAATTGATTCAGTAAATCTATACACATGAACAGTTCTATATTAATTAATATCAGAGGCTATTAACAAGGGAGATTTAGAGATTAACTTCTCAAGGGGAGTGAGTAGAGAGAGGTAAAAGAAGGTATTAACAAAAGAGTAATTAGTAGAATCATAAGATTAGTCGGGATTGATGCATGGGCATAACCAGAGTGTTTTACGATGTTGTTTGAGCTTTTGTTTAAAGAGGAAAGGTGAAGGAATAGAAGTTAGAGTAGTAGGTAGAAGATTCCAGTATTTACCTATGGTATTGGAGAATAGTGAGTCACCGGCGATGTTGTTAGACTGAGTTAACCTCACAAGAAGTTTGTTTGAGGAGCGTAATGAGTTTAGATTAGAACAGGGAGAAATAAGGTCAGAAAGTATAGGGGTATTTTTTGGTTGGTAAAATATTCTATGTACAAAGGTAAGTTGGGTAAGTATCGGAGTGTTTTTAAGTTCTAGCCAGTTTAGTTGTTGTAGATTCTGACAGTGGTGAGTTCTAAATGGGTTTCTAGTAGCAAATCTAGCAATGCTATTGTATGCATTTGCTAGTTTAGTGAGATTATTTTTCTTTAGGTTGGTGTATATGGGTGAAGCATAAAGAAGAGTGGAAATAAGATGAGAGTGAGCGAGTGTAATTTTGGCCTTTGGAGTTAAAAAGGTTTTAATTCTATAGAAGGATCCGAGTTTTCTATTTACGGTTTTAATAGTGTTATTAATGTGGTTATCAAAAGTGAGGTTGTTGTCAATTATAATACCTAACAGCTTAGTGGTAGAGTCAGGGGATATATGTGTGCCATTGTTGGATTTAATAGAGAAGTCTATGTGGGGGGACTTACTATTAGGCCTGAAGAGCAGGAATTTGTTTTTTTTGGCATTCAGAAGGAGGCAACATTTCAAGAACCATGCCTCAACTGTGTTAAATACATTCTGTGTTACAGTTTGTAGTTCAGAGGAGGTGTTAGCAGAGCATATGAGTGTAGAGTCATCTGCATATTGAATACATGTAGCTTGAGGTATTGCTACATGTAAGTCATTTATGAATAAAGAGAAGAGGAGAGGTCCTAGGATGGAGCCCTGTGGGACCCCAAGAGAGACTGGCAGAAGGGATGAAAGTGTGTTTTCCCATAGAACTGCCTGTTGCCTGTTACTAAGGTAGGAAGTGATCCATTGAACAGCTTTGGTATCTAGAGAAAGATATTCTAGGGTTTTTATGAGCAAGTTGTGGTTTACCATGTCAAAGGCTTTTGACAGGTCTATAAAGAGTGCTGATGAGAGGATACTATTATTGCAGTTTCTATTGATGCACTCGGTAAAAGATAGGAGAGCTGTGGTTGTGCTATGAAATGGCCTAAAGCCATGTTGGCAGTTAGCTAGTAAGTTATATTGAGTTAAGTGGTGCATTAGCTGATGGTGAATACATTTCTCCATAATTTTTGCTAAGGGTGATAAGAGTGCTATAGGCCTGTAGTTAGAATACTCATTGGAGTTACCTCCTTTATGTAAAGGGATTATGTGGGAGATTTTCCAGATAGCAGGGATGGTTCCTTCATTGATGGTTCTGTTTATAATGATGGATATGGGATAGGCAACTGCTTTAGCTGCTTTTTGAAGGTATTCAGATGATAACTGATCAGCAGATGGGGTACAAGGTTTAAGTTTTTGGATGAGTTTTAGGATATAGGTAGTAGAGATGGGTTGTAGTTGGAATGTAGGGAGATTAGCAGATGTGCAGGTGGGAAGGTTAGACTTGTCTATTGTGAGGTGACTAGCTAGTGAATTGATGGTGTCAGTGAAAAGGAATTAAAGGCATTAGCAGTTTGATGTGAGGTATTCTTTTCAGCTCCTAAAGAGGAAGGTGTACTAGAGTGGCCTGGGTGTAGGAGTGAATTTAAGGTTGACCAGAACCTTTTGGGGTTGTCATGGTGAGTTTGCTGTAGTTTACAGTAGTAGTTCTTTTTATCTATAAAAATGGCTTTTTAGTACTATTTCTTAACTGTCTAAAGGCTTGTTGGTCTGAGGTAGTTTTGGTAGTTCTCCATTTAGCCCAAGATTTATTCCTAAGTAGTATTTTTTGTCTTGTCTCTTTGGACAGTCAGGTGGCAGGTTTAGATTTAACTCTGAGAGATCGTTTTGGAGCATGTTGGTCAAGGATTGTTAGGAATTTGGTATTGAAATATTTGATAGCTTCTTCAAGGGTTAGGATTTTTAGAAAATTCCAGTTACAGGCCTTTAGTTCATTTTGGAATAATAATGGGTTAAAGTGTTTATTGCTACATGAGATTTATAGGTAGGGGGTGTAATTAATGTCACTCTTTTGTCTTATGATGTAAGTTAAGGTATGATCGCTTACATCATCAGGCAAAGTTCCTACTGTATATGTTTGTTGCTGTTTGTTAGTAAGAATTCAATCTAAAATGCTTTCTTTGTTGTTGGGTTTATTGATTCTTGTGGGATTATTGATTGTCTGAGTAAAGTCATGAAGATTAATATGTGAGGAAGCATTATTTGTATTGACAGAAGACCAGTCACAATTAAAGTCTCCTACTATGATTGTTTCTTGGGGGTAGGTAGAAGATACCCAACTTAGGATATTCTCAATTGTGGTATTATTATTGCCAGGAGGTAGGTAGATACAGATGATATAGATTGATTTATTAGGGTTTAGTTGTAGTTTAGAAATAAGGATTTCAGCCTTACTATCTTTTAGTGGGTTATAAGGTAGAGAGGAGATTTTTAGTCCATTTTTAAACAGAAGTGCTACTCCTCCACCCTTGCGTTTTATGCGGTCCATTCTCAATATGTCATAGCTGGGGAGAAGTATTGCATTGTCTTTAGTACTAGGTTTCAGCCAAGTTTCAGTAAGACAGAAGATGTCAAAGGAGTGAGTATCAAGGAGGGAATGGAGATGGGCAATATTATTGTTAATACTTTGGATATTGAGATGTCCTATAAGTAAGGCATTGGAAACAGTGGTTAGTGTTGGGAGGGTAGAGCTTGTGATATTATAAGTTATGTCAGTGGAGTCATTAGTTGGTCCTGGGTTAGGGTGGATGTCACCATCACTAAGGGTTGGAGTTTTTAGTTCTAATGATGGTTTGCATGAGAAGCTGATTAGATATTTTAGTCTCCTTATATTTGGATTGTTGAAGTTAATGTGTGTAAGTCGATGGTATTTGGCTAGTAGGAAGTTGGGGGTACATGTAATGTTTAAATGAGTATGTGTTTGGATAGGATATTGGATGGTTGTTTGTCTGCAACAGTAACTAAAGTGGTAATAATTAGCTTTTTCATAGGAAGTAAGGAGATAGATCATGGTTAAGCCTAGAACAAATATGTGTATGAATATTAGTTTGGTTAGGATAGTTTTAGTTATAAGAGACATATTGCTAAGAAGAGTTATAAAGCCCTAATGAGATAGAGTTAATAAGTAAAAACAAGTTAAAATATAGGGAAGGTATAGTTTTTCTGAGTGGAGTAGCTAACTGTATGAGTAAGAGGTAGGTGTTAGGAGAGAAGTAATAGATAAAGTAAGTTAGGAGGGATGAGGTGGATTTATTTCAATTAAGAGGGAGGTAATAGATAAAGTAATTAAGGAGGGATGAGACGGAGTTATATCAATTAACAGTTACAAGGGATAGGATGACTTAGGGAGGGGGTGTTGTTAGGGAGGTATAAGTGTAAGAGCACTGGGGGTGAGTGGGATATGGGGGTAGGGTAGGGGAGCGAAGCGGGGCAGAACCAGTCAGTAGATTGTGTGGAGCCAATCAGGCCTTTCAGAAAGCTTATCACCGATGTATCTCAGGCAGATATGAAACACCTTATTGTGAGTGTTATGGCAGTAATTTATACAAATCCAGCTATCCCTTACTCTGGAAATCAGAGTCTGCTATACAAATTTTTAGTAGATAAATTAGGTTACCAAATAAGTTAGTTAAGCAGAGATCCAGAACAAAGCTCAGCAGACTAAAGCAAATCAGTCACTATATTATGCTGCCATCTAGTGGCGTAAGGGAGGAAAGACCTCAACTTTAAGGTTAAGCAAGAAATTATTCTATGTGGGAGATAAAATGGCCTAGGTAAGTTCCGCGAGTGTGCTGGCCCGGTTCAAAAAATGGTCGTAGCAAATTTAAAAAAAAAATAGAGACACATACAGCGAGTCTTGAAGGCTATCAGCTGTAGCCAACAATAAGAGGTATAAGGGATGCGTCCAGGTGTCCACACTTTGGTAGACTGCGTTGTAGCTTCTGAAAAAAACAAGATACTTGTGGGAAGTCTTACAGCAGAGGGGGAACAACCCGATTAGCAGCGCTGGGCTTCCAGGCTAAAAAGGAAGAGAAAGAGGAAGGTTGTGAGTATTGGTAGGAAGTTCATACAGGGAGAAGGGTGAGGCTGTGAAATGGAGTGCAACGGAAGGTGTGAGGACAGGTGAGTAGTCAATATAGAATATAATCAGTGTTACAGAACCCAAGACATAGCAGTTAAGCCACAATCCTTAGTTTAAACATTAAGCTGCACTTTCTTTTTCACGCTACAATGAGTAAGACAGTAACAAACATCCCCTCAAAATGTTCGCATATACATATGTGATCAGCGACTAGAGTTTAAGTGTTATAGAACAAGATACATGGCATTTCTTATCTTAACCTGTGTAACAAGTTAGAAGCACATTATCTACATCTTACAGCAAATAATCAAGACAGTCGCAAGGACTCTTTCAAACAGTTCGCTCTTACAATTGCTAAAACCTTCCCACCCAGCACCAGCAATTTAGCGATACATCAAAACAGCTAACAAAACACTTCCAAACTGTTCCCGCTTACAATCGCTAAAACAAAAAATCCCACCCAGCACCAGCGATTTAGCGATACATCAGAACCAGCTAACAAAACGTAATAGGTGCATCAGACAGAAGTAACTATTTAAATCCCAGTACACCAATGATATAACTTTTGCTGGACCACATCATTTGGAAGAGATACAAATTATACAAAAAGGAATAAAGGCATTATAACATACTAAACAATGCAGTATATTTTAACAAACAGCTAGGTACTTACGTGCAGCATAGGAGTCAATATGTATAGAAGTAACTAACTAGCTTTCCTTTCTATCGTCAATAAACTAAATTACTTTTCAGATACAACTTTTGAAAAGGAATAAAGCAGTTACATCATACTATATATTGCAGTTTAGATTAACAAATAACTAGGTACTTACGAGCAGCACAGAATTCAATATTTATAGAAGTGACTAACTAGCTTTCCTTTCTGTCGTCTAGCAAACTAATGTACTTTTCAGATACAACTTGTAAAAAGGATAAAGCAGTTACATCAAACTATACAATGCAGTGTAATTTAACAAACAACTAGGTACTTACGAGCAGCACACCACGCGGAAGACCAAGGGATGCCTACACTAGGGAGATAGGGTTTTAAATATGGCGCCACAAGAGCGAGCTAATACTTATAAGTTTGGGTAGATAGTAAGGGGAGGAGATCAATTACATGATCCAATGGGGGGAGGAGGAGCTATGAAAATTGACTATGCTAGGTGGAAGGTTCATACAACACGTAGAACCAGTCAGTAGATTGTTTGGAGCCAATCATGCCTTCCAGAAAGCTTATCACCGATGTATCTCAGGCAGATAAGAAACACCTTATTGTGGGTGTTATGGCAGTAATTTATACAAATCCAGCTATCCCTTACTCTGGAAATCAGATATCCCCAGCACCTTCCCCCCTCCCCTCATCACCAGGCAGCAGGTCCTTAATGCCCTCTCAAATGCAAAAAATGCAGTCTCCATGGGACCCGATAACATCCTTGGCTGTATACTACATGAACTCAGGCATGAGCTCTCAGCTCCTTTAAACACCCTATTCAACCAAAGCCTGAGCACCAGCTTCATCCCTGCTGAATGGAGGACAGCACTGTTATCCCTCTACACAACGGTGGAGTGTCCACTGACTCAGGCAATTATAGGTCATTCAGCCTCACTAGCCTGATCTGCAAGGCCATGGAATGCATTATCATGGACCTGATAAACAAGGACATAGGCAACCTCCAAACACTTGACCCCACACAGTTTGGTTTTGTCAAAGGGAGATCATGCCTGTTAAACTTGGTTGACTTCTTTGTGAAACAGTCACCAAAGCCATGGACGAGGGGAAGACTGTGCACAACGCCTGCCTTGGCCTAGCCAAAGCCTTTCGCACTATTACTTACTCGGGCATAATAGATAAACTTTCCCAGCTAGCCATCAACCCATATGTTACCAGATGAGTAGCTAACTGACTCACTGATAGAACCCACTCTGTCAAAGCTGGGGAAGCCACCTCTAGTAGTAGACCTGTAATGGGCAGTGCACCCCAAGGATCGGTCTTGGAGCCTCTACTGTTTGGGATATACTTTTCTGAGGTGCAAGCCAAAACCAGTGGTCTGTGGCTGACCAAGTTTGCAGATGACTGCAAGCTGAGCACTGTCTTAAATTCCCCTAGTGATGTGAACATCCTCCAAGAGGGCCTTACCAAAACTAATGCCTGGTGTCAGAAGCATGGCCTCAAACTGAATGCCAAGAAATGCATCATTATCCACTTTGGGGAATATGACATCACCACTAATTATCACATTAATAACAACTTACTAAGCATGCAATCAGTCGTGAGGGACTTGGGCACCCATGTTGATATCAACCTGACTTTTGACCACCACATTGCCGCCGTTGTACGGAAGGCTTTCTACATGGCCCATCTCATAAATAAGGGTATTTTATCCAGGAACAAGGAGGTCATAACATCCCTATACTCCTCCCTTACCAGACCCATTATCGAGTACAATGCCCCTTTTGGCATGTACCTTGCCAAGCATATACAGCAGTTGGAGACACCACGGAGGTTCCTGACCAGGAAAATCTAGGGTCTCCAACACCTATCCTATACAGATAGGCTAAAAGCTCTCTCCCTTTACTCAATCTCATACAGACTGCTCAGAGGTGACTTGTGTCTGGCATACAAGGCCATTTCAGACCCAGCCTTGATGGAGTTTCTGGATATCCATAAGACAAACTCCACTCGCTCAACCCACATGCAAGATCTTAGCCTGGTTTGTGACATGAATAGGACTTGTTGGCGGGATAGATTTGTGTCCCAAAGACTCCCCAGTCTTTGGAATAGACTCCCTCTCCATGCTTAGCAGAGTACCTCTTTAGCCCTCTTTAAGAAGAACCTGGATGACTGGATGGGAAACAGAATGTATACCCCTGGGATCCCACCTGTATCCCTGCTGGACAGGGGAAACAGGTGTTGACTTTGAGGGAACATGGGTGAAATTCTTGGCTAGGCTTAAAAGGGCCTTTGGTCAAAAGCCTAGTATCATCCTATGAACCTATGAATTTAATCTAAAAATATATACAATGTTTTGGTTGTACATATGTCTGTAATTTTACTTTACTGTATAGTTTAAGAATTTTTATCTGACATTAGCTGAGTAACAATTTAATTAATGTGTTTAAATGCATTTTCTGAAGAATAAAATGTTTATAGCTATAATTAATTTTATGGTTTAGTGATGCTTACTGATTTATAATGAGGGTAGTGAAATGCTTCATGGTTACACAACTGTATATATTTTTTGTTTATTTATTACACTTTGCTTAATAAGGCTTGCACTTGGGCAAAAATGCTGTGACCATATTATGTAAGAAAAAGCAATTTGTAAAGTATTATATTTAGAAGTATTAAAATGAAATAGTCATGTAAGTCAGTGTAAATAGTACAGCAGGTAACATACTTGGCCCTGGTGTTGGGAGATCAAAAGGCTGTGTCTTCTGTTCCCAGCCGAGGTGCATGGATTAATTTCTGCTACTGTGTGAGAATACAGTGTAGCATTATGGGGGTGCTGCATTTCTGAGTGTGCTGTCCTTTGAATAAAATGTTAAATTGAGACTCCATCTGCCTGAGTTGGTGGTAACTCAGGAGGATATAAAAGATAGCACAGCACATACTGAAAAGAGTAGAACAAGCTAGAAGTATAAATACTCCATTTGGTCAGTCCCTTGTCTCTTTTTTTCCCTTCAAGTTGCCAAGTTCCCCTTAATGCCTTTTTCTTTGCTCTTATTTTTATTTTTTTATGAGGGGGGTTGCCAAGTAAGGATCTTGCCCTGGGCACCAAATGCCCCACCTACACCTCTGATTACTGCTACTGCATTAATATCAATTAAAGTTTAGTGTTTCTTTGGGTGTATTTTCCTTATGCTGAGCCTGTAAATGGTCTAGGTGAATCAGTGCTCTACCTGTGTTAACAAACTTTAAAATAAATAAATAAATAAATAAACTAACTTAAAACTAACTTTGCAAGCTGAGTCCTCTACACACCCTAGCATCTTTTCGATGCAAAACAGAAGGCACAGGGAAAGAAACTAAGTACAGAAAAGACTGTTATAATGGCAGCAAATGGGGGAAATCAGAAGAAGCTGAGAAATGAGATAGAGCGTGGAAAAAGTGGAACTTCGGGTAGCTGGGAGGGATTATTGAGGAGAAGTGAAGTTGGAATGAGGAGGTCAAAGCTAGAATCAGAAAGGTTGCAGCCAACTGGCACATAGTGTCAGGGGTAGTGTCTGACAGAATAATGCCAAAAATGTTGTAAAGTAAGGAGTATAAATCTGTGGTATGACCACTACTACTAATGTGTGGTTTTCAGACCTGGGCATTGAAAGCAGAACAGTTGAGGAAGCTGGAGGTGATGGAGATGATGTTCCTGAGATGGATGGTAAGATGTGCAGTGGAGGGCAGAAGAAGAAATGAGGACATCAGAGCAGAACCCCAAATAGCTCCAGTTGCAGAGAAGGTCAAAAAGAACAGATCATAGTGTTTCGGGTACATGTGCAGGAAAGCAGGAGACAAACTGGCGAAGCAGATTTGTAATAGGCAGGAAGAAGACAAGAGGAAATGATGGAGTCCAACTGATGGATGGATTATGTAACAGGAGACCTGCGATAGTCAGTCCAGCAAAACGATGGATGGATTATGTGACAGGAGACCTGCGATAGTCAGTCCAGCAAAACGACGGATGGATTATGTGAAAGGAGACCTGCAATAGTCAGTCCAGCAAAAAGATGGATGGATTATGTGACATGAGACCTGCGATAATCAGCCCAGCAAAAAGATGGATTGATTATATGACAGGCGACCTGCGATAGTCAGCCCAGCAAAAAGATGGATTGATTATGTGACAGGCGATCTGCGATAGTCAGCCCAGCAAAAAGATCGATTGATTATGTGACAGGTGACCTGCGATAGTCAGCCCAGCAAAAAGATGGATTGATTATGTGACAGGCGACCTGTGATAGTCAGCCCAGCAAAAAGATGGATGGATTATGTGACAGGAGACCTGCGATAGTCAGTCCAGCAAAAAGATGGATGGGTTATGTGACAGGAGACCTGCGATAGTCAGTCCAGCAAAAAGATGGATGGATTATGTGACATGAGACCTGCGATAGTCAGCCCAGCAAAAAGATGGATTGATTATGTGACAGGCGACCTGCGATAGTCAGCCCAGCAAAAAGATGGATTGATTATGTGACAGGCGACCTGCGATAGTCAGCCCAGCAAAAAGATGGATGGATTATGTGACAGGAGACCTGCGATAGTCAGGCATGACTATTAAAGAAGGTAGGATAGTGGGACTGATTTAAGAGAGATAGTAACAGTTGACAAGACCCCATGACCCTATGTAGAAAATAGGAAAATGAGGGATCAGTGTTGATGATGATGATGATGATGCTTTATTGCAATTAAAAACATCTTTTTACCTTTGGCTACATGATGCATATCACACCCACGTTCTGTTAGTGTCATGGGCTTCTGAAGGTACTTTTGGACTTGTTGCTGTATGTTTTTCACAATAATGTCAGTCATTCTACCTTTTATCTCAAGAAATGTTAGGCCACACTTTAACACATTGCTTCTTAGAACGGCATACTTGGCAGGAAATCTGAATAGCTGTGTAGCCTGGAAGAGCACACTGATTAGAGCAGGAGAGTTCCCTTGACTCCAGAGAGGAGTATGCATGCCCTGAATGTCTTCTGGCCATGCAGTTTAAATGATTACACCTACAGATCACAAAAGGAGTGTAATCTGTAAATTAGTTTCTGATTTGTAAGTACAGTAAATCAAATAAACTTGAGAATATCTGAAAAAAGTGAAGAAAATAAATGTTAAATAGACCGTGCCCTCCAATACGATTTCTACACACTTACAATACAAACAGATATTGACACCTGCACATAAAACACTACAGAGTAATTACATACCTACCTCTGGTTTCCATTCCATCTATCCATAGCATTGAAACACTTTGTTTATTCAATAAAAAAAAAACATTTTTCCAATCTGTTGATGGTGTTCTATAAGTGAGGTATTTTTTGACTGGTCTCCTAACTTCATTTAATTGCTGCACAGCTCTAACCAATCACACCTCTGCTTTTCAGTGTATTATTCAAATACCACCATGCAGGAGTATTAGCAGAGATGTAAAAACAAGTGCCCTCAACAAAGTTCACACAGCCATCTAATAAATGGCCTCCCTGTGGCTCTTATTCAGTAGTACAAACACCTGTCTGAAAAGACTACTTATTTAGGGAAACACTGTAATGCTGATGAACAAAGAAGGAGGATTACATGACCAGAGTACTTCAGGATTACATACAGAGCTGATGACACTCTTGCAATCAATGATGAGGAGCAGCAGTGGTGCAATTAATCAGGCATACAGACAATGCAGGTGTGTGTGTGTGTGGGTGTGTGTGTGTGTGTGTGTGTGTGTGTGTGTGTGTGTGTGTGTGTGTGTGTGTGTGTGTGTGTGTGTGTGTGTGTGTGTGTGTGTGTGTGTGTGTGTGTATAAGAGTGTGTGAGTTGGTTGTGAACATAGCTCCAAAACGTTCTCTGATTTTGCATAACATCATGATTTTTCTCATATTTTTGCAATGTTCCTTGCAAAAATTTTCTGGCAAGTCTTTGAGTATCACAGGCAATAATTAATAGCAGCCATTTGATTTGTAGACTTCATATTTTTCAGAAAATCCATTTACGTGTGTGTGTGAGGGGTACTAGGGAAGAGCATAGGTGTCTAATTGCATTGCATTTGAGGCTGTCAGCTCACTGCTGTGAATTGCTTACAGACATATTACTTTCTTAGTGCTAATATAAATAAATGTGCACTTGCCATACTTTGCACTATGACCTGGAGGTGAACACCTACCACCAGTGACTAAGTATACTGGAGCTGGTATGTCACTTAGGTTTTGGTGTGCACTCATCTAAATTTTGTTTATGGATGGTATGACCAAACTCTTTGGAAAAAAAAAAACTCAGTGTGTTGAAGTACTATGTGATGTTGCATGCTACATTGTGCATTGTACTACTGATTACTAATTTGTAAGACAGAATTGTGTTTGCACAAATAAATCGAGGATGTGTCAAATGGCTCATTTCATATGAGAAATTGCAGCATAACAGTTATTGCATCATTGGAAGTACATTGCCATGTTGTAAACTGCAACATTCACCCTACATCCACATATAAAAACAAATGATCACAAAAAAATAATGTACAGCCAGTTATATCATTCTAAGTTCTTAGCTGGCACAGGCTAGAGCTCTAATTAATACTATCAAAGACTTGCAGTCACTTTATTTATGCAATCGCATACATGCACACAAACACACACATACAGACAGACACACACACACACACACACACACACACACACACACACACACACACACACACACACATGCTTGAGTACAGATTCACAAAAAGAATGCTGACTAGTCATGTGACAATTGCCAGTGAAAACCAGAAGGTACTGAAAAGAGAACATTCCAATGTCAGTGATTGTGCTACAGTGAAACAAATTGTTTGTCACTGTTTTAACCCCACTGTGCAGTACAGAAATGTTCTCATAACATATTCCATATAAAGACACATTCCTTTTTTGCTTTACTTTTCATTGTTGCTAGAATGTTATCAGTAAAACAACTTGGACACAATGCAAAACAATGCTGTTGTCTTGCAAACCAAAATCTGTGTGGTCTTAGGCTTATTAAAAAACATATTAGTTCAAATAATAGAAAAAAAATCACTGTATAGAACACTTACTATATCAACTCAGTGTGATATATTTCATAGGCCATCTTTGAAAAGCATGAAAAATTATCCTATGTTTTGTTAGAGATATTTCTGCAGTACATTATTATGCTCTCAGTATTTTTAATTTTCATATCAGAATGAAAGTTGATGACGGTCAATGTAAATTCAAATTGATATTATAACAATGTTAAAAAAATAGGTTTCCATGCATTAGCGTTTAATTGGATTTCTTTTCTTTTCATACCAGCTTCTTTGTTTAGTATCTCATATTGACAAACACTTTCTAAATGAGAGACATAACTTCTCAGAATCCTAAAATAATAACTACAAAGCATTGCTGAAATTATTAAGTTAATTAAGGTAACATCATATCCACCAAGAATATAATACAAGCATTTTTAAGACACTGATTTATTGTAAACCTACCTAACAGCTTTAACATCTCTTTGGAGAGTTTTAAAAATTGATTACTAACCTTTAATGAACCAGCATGCCCTTAAAACACATTTTGTTAGACATTTCATCAGATAGTTGTCTACCGGCATAGTCTATCTAAAGTAAATATTAGATTCTTAGTAACACTATAGTTGAATGCATACTGCAAATGTTTCTAATGTACTATGTCAACATAGTTATATTTTAATGGAAGATGTAGCATTAAATCATGTTTCCAATATCAGAATAGTTTAGCTCCGTTAAGAATTAAGGGAAATAATAAGGTATAAAGACAGATAACAAGATAAAGGCAATATTTAGGCTTCGTCGTGAATAGCATTATTAGTCTAAAAACCTACATGAGTAATATCATATATGAAAGTCTTATTTAGTGGCTAGCCGCCTAATAAATATTACTTAATGACTAATTGTTTAGATGCTGAAAACAATTCTAGCACTTCTTTAGTTTTTCCTTTTACTATGGGTGATAAAGGTCATGCTCTATCTTAAGGGTATAAGGAGCTGACGGCAGTATTATTTACAGCTACTTCCCATTGTTTGTGATGGAAATTTTTTCTAAACAACAGCTTGCTCAGTGTATTACAAAGATTGATATAGCCTTCCCTTTAATTTAAAGTACAAATAAATTTCATTTTGTAGCAAAATAAAAATTTCCTTCAACATTTTATAGTGGTATAATTATCTAGGTTGTTGTTCTTCTTCTTCTTTCAGCTTTTCCCCGGTTAGGAGTTGCCACAGCGGAACTCTGGTCTGCTAATGATTGGCAGTAGATTTTTACGGTGCCTAGGTGCCAGCTCGACACCCAACCTTCAAAGAAGGCACGCCCATTCACGCATGTCTTTTGAACGCCACTCGACTGCGGGGAGGACATGCAGACTCCGCACAGAAGGCGCTCCAGCCGAGAATTGAATGGGAGAACCTCTTGCTGTGAGGCGATAATGCTACCGCTGCACCACCGCAGCAGTTATTTAGGTAATTTCCCTAAACTACTTTCATACTCTAAGTGTATGTCTGAAGAGGAGCTGTTCACTTTCTCCAGTGAATTTTCTCATCTCCAACAAAGAAACCCAATTCCTCTTCTTCTTTCTCCTTAACTCCTGTTTCTCCCAATCTGTCCTTGCCTCAAATTAATATTCTTTACTATCTGTGTACGGTCCATTTCCCAAAACCTGCAACCATTAACGTTACCAAACTGCATAAAATCACTCATTTTAAAGAAAAAAGTTAGCATGGACATTTTGGCATTCCCTTCTGCCTTTTCTCGGTTGCAATTTGGCTGCTTGGTTACTGGTGCTATCAGAGCTCACATTTTCCCCTACCTTTAAGGGCAGTAAAAACTACAAGAAAAATCTAGCTAAGCTAGAGTTTCCACTTTGTGATTCCTTAAACCTCTTGTATTAGAGGCACATGGGATATATGCAAATGACCTTTTAAGGACATCAGGTGTTTCTGCTATATGGCAGTTTTGAATGCCCATGACTTTTTTCTTTTTAAGTCTGTTATGGACAAATTCAGGTATTTTTTAATTGTTCTTCCCTTGTTGTGGTCCTTTGATTAACTAGTGCAATTATATAATTGAGCTTTTACTTATTCTGTTGATGTATGCAGTTGCTGCTTATTTATTGATATATTTAATGATTCTATTGATAGTGTACAACTGAATTTTACTTAATCTCTTGATATATGTAGTTACTGCTCATTAATTTTAAATGTTAAATAGTCCTCACTGGCTCATGAGGTAAAATTCATGTTGCATAGGCAAACGGTTCCTCATGTATTAACAGCACCTCACTGAACTTGCTTCTGATTAAAGTGGGCACTGTAAATAGCAGTCACTGAAACATATGCTGGTTATCTATCGTATTCCTCCAGTACTACATCCTACCTGCTTACACTGGGCGGTGTCCTTGTTTTAAGTTTCATTATACAAAAATGATGAAATAATGTAGTTATGTTCGACCCTGCTAATCTGATAAAACATGACAATACCCTCATAAAATCTCTGCTTATACTATTGGTCATTTAGAAAGTAGTTAGTAAATGCAAAACTAAAGTTCTATATTTTTGGCTTAAGTACACTATTGCCAGGTCAGTTTTTGATGTTATCACTTGTGAAGCAAGCTACTTGTTCATTACACTCAAACTGTTCATTACACTTTCAGTTTGTTAAGTAGTGGCTCACTTGTCAGTTTGTTAAGTAGTGGCTCACTTGTCAGTTTTTTAAATAGTGGCTCACTTGCTGTATTGTTCCTTTCTGACTTTGAGCTTTAACTCCTGACCAGGTCAGCATCTTTGTTAAAAGAGAGAGAATGCCCAGGTTGCATATTCCAAATATGTTTACCATTAATCTATACTGATAGCTTGGCGTCTTTCAGTTTATAGCTACTTTAGGCTTAGCATTGAACTGCCTTGCCTATTATTAGCATTAACAGTATTTCTCTCTATGCATTTATAAGACTGACTATTCACTCTGTGATGGCAGAGTATTTTAGTTACAAACAAAAAAATGCCTGAATTACGTATTTCCCCACATGCTCACTAGAATTTTGCACTGCTAGCTTACTGTCTTCTCAATATATAAATTATTGTCTTAGTAAGAACTACATTGCCTATTAATAGTGAATTTTATCTTGCTTGCATTTAAAGTCTGACTTGTAACATTGTGATACTAGTGTTCCAACAGACTGTATTTGACTTGTTGCTCTGTAGTTTAACTGGAGTTATAGAGCTATAAATTTGCATACATTCAAGAATAGAGTTATAGAGTTTTAAACATCCACACTTTTTACTGTGGCTATCCTGTTCCTTCACACCTCCTACTGACCAAATTATTTAGCCTTATTCTACTAACACCACTCATACCTACTGTTATTTTGTCTTCTAATATATACCTGTATAGTCTAAATCTAGCTGCTTGCCTCTTTTTCTGCCGGCTCATTTTTACTTCGACCTCACCCAATCCATCCCTTCTAACCTGCCTTGTTCCTTTTTTGCAGAATTATAACAGCCATAGCTCAGCCATCATTTAGCTCAAAGGGCCTACAATCTTACTCTCCTGACCAGCTGTACAGAAACAAACCTAAAAATAGAGCCTTTGACCAACTAATGCCCTACAAGTTTCCCCAAACCACCCACGTGAAGCAAAGCATGTCTATGTAACATAACTGTAATTTTCCTATTTATAACATTGTAACTAGTCTGTACTTTACCACCAGAACTCAGCCTCCCCCTTCCTATCTTTTTTACCAACAGTAGCAAATAGTCTCCTATTGTTCCCTGTTTGCTTTACTTATCTTTCTTTCACAGTACCTGCTAGCTTGATATAACCTTCTGTGTGTAGTGCTTTATCCCGCAGTCTGTACTATAATACTTGAATCTGGAATGATAGTGAAAGCATTGATATCTGATTTGTAATTACACTGTACTCCTCTGGCTTTGCAAAGTTTTTCCTTATATAATTTTACCTTATGTTCTGACTGAACTTCTCTCCTTACTGATTGTTTCTCCTGAGCTGTTCTGAAAACCAGTCCCTTATTTTAGTAATGCAGAAATTCTCTTGACATCCTTACAAGTAAATAATATATGACTCAGTCATTGTCCATGCTGGTGTGAATGACCTGAGATGTACCTCCCTGGACTACATGAAATGAGACATAGAGGAGCTCTCTGAGCATGTAGCCCAGGCCGGTATGACCCTGACCTTGAGTAGCATCTTACCCTCACCAAGAATGATGCCACAATATGAAGACAAGATGATCAATTTCAACAATTGGCTTAAGTCCTGGTGTCATTCAAAGGGGATCCAATGCCTGTCAGCTTGGGATGATATGCTCGACAAGCCACGATGCTTCGCTAGGGACGGCTTGCACCTGTCACCCCTGGGCTTTCGGATATTGGCAAAGGCTCTTGCTACCCCATAGTGCCTTTTTTAGGCAAGGCTCAAAAGACAAACCCACCTCCATAGGTATCACAAGGGATAAAAAACTAAGAGTAATGCTACTCAATGCCAGAAGTCTAAACCTCAAGATGCACGCACTCAAAACTCTCCTTAGCATGGAGAACATCGATATCTGTGCAGTAACAGAAACCTGGTTCAGGGCTCCTGAGAGCACCCCAGCACTACCAGGTTATACCTCATACCAGGCTTTTCGGCCCCAAAACTTGGACCGAACCACAAAAGGAGGGGGAGTATCGATATTCATCAAAGATACCCACACCTCCAGGTTGGTGGCAAAGCACGAAGCATCAGATACTATCCATGTGCAACTAACAGTGGGTAAAACTGCCTTCCAGTTTTAGCCTGCTACAGACCACCCTCCCAAACCCAGGAACCCCACTCAGCCTTCCTGAGAACACTGGAAAATATGAAGGTCTCTCCAAACACCATTATATTGGGTGACTTCAACTACCCAAACATAGACTGGGAGCATTACTCTAGCTCCAACACCCTAGCCCAAAGGTTCCTAGAATTTATAAACTCAAATGCTATGGAACAACTTGTTACCACTCCCACAAGAGGGGAAAACATACTGGACCTGATCATCACCAACATGGGGACTCTATGCTCCAGACCAGAAGTGTATCCCTCACTGGTAAGATCAGACCATAAACTAATCTCACTGGATATTCACATCCCGACCCCACCCCTGCCCAGAAAACCACAGTGAAAAACTTCTCTAAAGCAAATTTCACACTCCTCAAAACCGAGGTGGAATCCTTCAAAGCCCCGGGCCTGTGGAAAATACAGCCCAGACCGCAGAATCCTTTATAAACGCATTCTATGAACACCTTCAGGAATGCATGGATCATGCGATCCCAAATAAAACCAAGCCCCAATCCTCCAAAGTTAGGCGTCCTGTCTGGTGGACCCCAGCCATAAACAAACTATACAATAGAAGGAGGAAGCTACTAAATGATAGAGCAAAATCCCAAAAAGGGAAGGCATCACTGATCAGTATTAGCAAAAACTACGGGCACTCATAAAATTGTCTAAGACCAGCTTCGAGAGAAAAATTGCACAGGACACTAAGGATAATCACAAGGCTTTCTTTAGTTATGTTAGGAACCTGGGTGGTAATTCCCAGATATGCTCAGAATTAGTCCAAAATGACAAAAATACACGAACCCACAGACATTGCCAACATCCTAGCTGACAGGTTCAGCACAAACTTCTCCCCGCCCTCCCCACCAAAAGGGCAAATATCTATCCCAGCAGAGTGCTGCCCCCCTGACATCTCAGATGCTCAGGTAAGAGCCTTCCTCTCCAAAGCAAAAAACACTGCATCAATGGGACCAGACGGTGTCCCGGGCTGCATCCTACATGAACTCCAAGAAGAGCTAAACCCAAACATAAAACTACTGTTCAATCTCAGCCTTACTACAGGATATGTGCCCAAAGAGTGGCGTACAGCAACAGTGGTCCCTCTCCATAAAGGTGGTGCCTCAACGGATCCTGGAAACTATCACCCCATAAGCCTGACTAGCTTGGTCTGCAAAGCTATGGAAAGGATCATCATGGACCTCATAAATAAAGATATTGGGGACCTACAGACACTGGATCCTACCCAGTTTGGCTTTGTTAAGGGCAGATCCTGCCTCTTAATCCTGGTTGATTTCTTTGAAACAGTCACCAAGGCCATTGACAAGGGGAAGGTGGTCCACACAGCCTACCTGGACCTTGCAAAAGCCTTCGATACAATACCCCACTTGGGCATTATAGATAAGCTCACCAGCTTAAATATAAACCCCTATGTCACTAGATGGATTGCAAACTGGCTCAAGGACAGAACCCACATGGTTAGAATTGCTGGAGCCATGTCAGACTCCAAACCAGTTACAAGTGGTGTCCCACAAGGCTCAGTCCTGGGACCTCTCTTGTTCGGTATATATTTCTCGGAGGTACAGGCCAACACAGAAGGACTGTGGCTGACCAAGTTCGCAGATGACTGCAAACTGGGCACCATAATCGACTCTCCAGCCGACACAAGCATTATCCAAAAGGGCCTCATAGAAACAGACAACTGGTGCCAGAGCCATGGCCTCAAGCTAAATGCCAAAAAGTGTATAGTCATCCCCTTTGGCAAAAACAAAGTGCCCACAAATTACCACATAGGTGGTAATCCATTAAGTACAGAAGAAGTAATTAGAGACCTGGGGACCCAAGTTAATAGCAATCTCTCATTTGACAACCACGTGGCCAAAGTGGTTAGAAAAACATTTTATATAGCCCACCTAATCATGAAGGGATTCACATCTAGATCACGGGAGGTCATCGTGCCTCTTTACTCATCCCTCATCAGGCCCATAATTGAGTACAATGCCCCTTTTGGGATGTACCTTACCAGACACCTGCAGCAACTGGAAAGACCCCAAAAGTACCTCACCAAGAGGATCAAAGGGCTCAAACAGATGCCATATGCTGCCCGGTTAAAGAAACTCCAGCTTTACTCAGTGGCATACCGCCTGTTCAGAGGTGATCTGTGCCTGACGTATAAAGCCATGTCCAACCCGGAATTAATGGACATGCTGCATCTCAGAAAATCCAAATCCCATCGAGCTACGCGCTCGAGAGACTTGAACCTCAGCACTGAAATAAATAGGGCATGCTGGAGGGACAGATTCATAACTCAGAGGCTCCCTTCACTCTGGAATAAAATCCCAGTCCAGGTTAGGCAGAGTCCCTCATTGACTCTCTTCAAGAGGAATCTTGATGAGTGGATGGGAGATCATAGGTTTATCCTGGGTATCACTTCTGTGTCACTGTTAGACAGAGGCACAGTATACTAACCTCGAAAAAGGGCATAGCAAAATAAATTTAAAATGGGTGGCAAAAGCCAAACACATTCTGGCTAGGCTTATAAATGCCCTAGGGCAGATAGCCTAGTATGAACCTATGAACCTATGAACAAATATGTACTGAAGTAGTTTATATACCCTCTGGCCCAAATTATTCAACACTAGAAAACTTCCTCTCCTGGGCTACCACAAATATTACCAATGAAAGTACTATTATGGCTGATAAACTCTCATCAGTGACTCCCCAATAAATAGTATTAACCTTTATGGCTTTGCACAGCTTATTACCTCCCTATCACAATACAAAATAATAATTAGCTAGGAGCAACCTTAGACAGGATCCTGGTATCAGATCTCCACAAATCATCCAATTCCAACACACTCCCAAATACCCTAAGTGACCATTTACTAGCTTATACATACAGACCCCCCCACAGGAGCCTAAACTTCATACCTACAAAACATCAAGAAATCTAACCAAATTCAACCAACAACTATGCAATATCTTAAAAATGATAAATTAGTCTTCATTGAAAACATTACCACTGGATGATTTCATTAACCACTTTAACAAAGTCTTCTTCGACACCCTTAACAGCACAGCCCCTCTTTGTACCAAAACAACAAAAATAAACCATGCACCCTGGCTAACTAAAGCCGCAAAACAAATATTGCAGACTATAGACTGAGCCTGGAAAGACTGGCATAAGAATAAAAATGAGACCAGTCTACTTATATACAAGCAGCTACAGAACAAAGCCAAAATAACTAGTTTTTGCTGACAAAAAAAAAAATACTTCTCTCAACAACTAACCAGCCAACACAACAACCCCAAAAGATTTTGGAAAACTATCTCAGCACTCCTCATTCCTGGGTCCACCCAAAATCCTTCACCAGCCCTTTACAAAGATGCATGTATAACAGCTGGCATGTTCAACTCCCACTTCATAGATAGTATACTTAAACTAGTAAACTATCCTACACGAAACTCAAACTTCAACTCCACACTAAATCTAGTCCCACCTGAATCACCAAATAGTAATACCAGCACTACCCCCTCCCCCCCAACCAGGGAACGTCTATAGCCATCTCAACAACATCTATTTTCTCTCTACAACCTATTCCCACCTCTCTAATACATAAGCCTCTTCTCAAATTAAAACCTTGCTCCCTCTCCATGGACAATCTTCCTTCAGAATATTTAAAACTCGCTGCAGATGCAATAGCCTGCCCTGTTAGCATCCTCATTAATAGAAGCTGAAGTTTCTAAACTCTAGAAAAAAAATTGTCATAATCCCCTTACACAAGGGTGGAAAAAAACAATGAATAGACAAACTATCGACACATCTCTGTCCTTTCACCTTTATCTAAAATACTGGAAAAATTTATACATATACAACAACTACTGCAACATCATACTCATAACAGTCTCCTTGCTCCCACCCAACATGGTTTTTACTCAGCACATAGCACAACCACTGCACTATTATCATTCACAGATACTGTAAACAAAGCCTTGGACTCTGGCCAACTAACTCCTTTAATCCTATTGGACCTATTTAAGGCCTTTGATACAGTATCTCATTAGAAACTGTTACAACAATTATTTACACTAGGATGCTCTCTACTTAATCAAAAATGGTTTGCGAGCTACTTAACCAATAGATAGCAATGCGTTCGATGGCAAACGAATCTGTCTCAATACCTGGTTAACAAAACTGGAGTCCCTCAAGGATTCATAGTTGGACCCTTACTTTTCAATATTTTCATTAATAATCTTCATACTGCCTCCCTTCAAAGCAACACGCATTCAATACGCTGACAATTCCACCATTATTTCCTCTTCTAATAACCTTCAACATCTCCTAAAAATGAGACAAGACACCTTCCACTCTATTGAGACCTGGCTAAATGGTGTACGATTACTACATAATTTTAATAAGACCAAACTGTTATTGTTCATACCAGAACCACTTGTGCATAACTTTAAAATATACTCACAAAATAATACAGAAATAGAAATTGTAACTCAAGCAAAGTTATTGGGTATTACCATAGTGGATAAACTCCTTTGAACAACATATACTAAACACCGTTAAAAACATATTTCAAGCTTGGAAAACTTTATATACACAAGCATTTCATGAACAACCTCACCACAAAAACTCTTGCCAATACTTTCTTGCTCCGCTTCCTCTTGTATGGGACCCCTATCCTCACTAACCACCACATGTCTCTTTAAAACAAACTCCAATCATGTTACAACAAAATAGCTACATTTGCAACTGGTATATCTTACTGCACACATCACTGTTATGCCCTCAATGAACAAAACTGGCTAGAATTCACCTGAATTTAGTACAGCTATCTCTAGCACATAAAAGAATATATAAGCCAGACAGCATTAAAACCTATCTCACAGCCCTATACCCCTTCCAGAAATCTTCGTTCCACCAATAAACAGCTTGGGTATGATCTCACAAGTATACAAACCTAACAAAAGAGCTGGCCATAGCCTCTACTCCTTTACCATTGCTAAACTATGGAATGCCTTACCCCCAGACATCAGTGTCTTAGACTCCTTTAACATCTTCAAAAATACTTTAAAAAACAGCTTCTTAGCACTCAAATCTGTCCTTGCTCATCATCTAGACTAACATACTCAATTCCTATCTTCTCACTATATAGCAGATACTACCTGTGTCCCTCCCACGACTGCTTCTCCTCTACCCCTTATCTCCTACTCTTTTCTCTAACTTATTACCCAGTTTCTACTTACTTCTTCATTCTTCCAAGTTCCAAATCGACCTCCAACCCCCCTCTTCTCCTCAGTGTATCTTATTATATCATACTCCAATATTCCAAACTATATCTACTCGTGTGTGCTATACTAACCCTCATACCAGGCCCTCATATGAGGCCTGCAAATCGGGGGCCATAATTGACTCTCCAGCTGATACAGACATCCTCCAGAAGGGTCTCACTGAGATGGATACCTGGTGTCAAAATCATGGCCTCAAGCTAAATGCCAAAAAGTGCATAATCATCCCCTCTGGAAAAAGCAAAGTACCCGTGAACTGCCACATAGGTGGTAGTCCTCTAAATGCAGAAAATGTAATAAGGGATCTGGGGACCCAAGTAGATAGTAATCTCTCCTTTGATAATCATATTGCCAAGGTGGTTAGAAAATCCTTCTATGTGGCCCACCTAATCACAAAAGGGTTTGCATCTAGAACAAAAGAGTTTATTGTGCCCCTCTACTCATCACTCATCAGACCCATCATAGAGTACAACGCCCCATTTGGGATGTACCCTACAAGACACCTGCAACAGCTGGAAAGACCACAGAAGTACCTCACCAAGAGGATTACTGGCCTCAAACATATGCCCTATGCAGCCCGATTGAAGAAACTCCAGCTGTACTCGGTTGCATACTGCTTACTCAGAGGTGATCTCTGCCTGACATACAAGGCCATGTCCAACCCAGAATTGATGGACAGGCTCCACCTAAAAAAAAAAAAAAAACAAATCCTTGCGAGCCACATGCTCTAGGGACCTAAACCTCACCACAACGATAAATAGGACGTGCTGGAGGGATAGATTCCTGTCCCAGAGACTCCCCATGTTTTGGAACAGGATTCCAGCCTACATTAGGCAGAGCCCCTCACTAACACTCTTCAAGAGAAACCTTGACAAGTGGATGGGAAACAGAAAATTTACCCCGGGGTTCACTGCAGTGGCTCTGCAGGACAGAGGCACAGGGAAGTAATGGCTCTGCTGGACCGAGGCACAGGAAACTAATCTAAGGGGGCAGCGAAAGCCAACACATTCTGGCTAGGCTTATAGATGCCCTCGGGCAGTTAGCCTAGTACTTACCTATGAACCTATGAACCATACTGCTATATCCCAAACTATATCTACTTGTGCATACCAGACTCTTCCTGACCCAGAGACTCCCCAGACTCTGGAATAGACTGCCCATACATGTCAAGCAGAGTGCCTCTTTGGCCTTCTTCAAAAGGAACCTTGACGATTGGATGGGAGAAAGGAAATTCACCCCAGGGATCACATCAGTCACCCTGCTAGACAGGGGTCCAGGAAGTAAATAGTGTGGGAAGAAATAGCCAGGGAATTGTTATGGCTAGGCTTGTATAGGCCCTAGGGCCAATAGCCTAGTACCAACCTATGAACCTATGAACCCTCATACCATACTCCTGTATTCTCAGTGTATCTTATTATACCCCACTCCTATATTCCAAACTATATCTACTCATGCATACTATACTAACCCTCATACCATACACTTATATTCCAGACTATATCTACTCATGCATACTATACTAACCCTCATACCATACACTTATATTCCAAACTATATCTACTCATGCATACTATACTAACCCTCATACCATACACTTATATTCCAAACTATATCTACTCATGCATACTATACTAACCCTCATACCATACACTTATATTCCAAACTATATCTACTCATGCATACTATACTAACCCTCATACCATACACTTATATTCCAAACTATATCTACTCATGCATACTATACTAACCCTCATACCATACACTTATATTCCAAACTATATCTACTCATGCATACTATACTAACCCTCATACCATACACTTATATTCCAAACTATATCTACTCATGCATACTATACTAACCCTCATACCATACACTTATATTCCAAACTATATCTACTCATGCATACTATACTAACCCTCATACCATACACTTATATTCCAGACTATATCTATTTGTGCGTACTATTCTAACCCTCATACTATACTCTTATATCCCAAACTATATCTACTTGTGCATACTATACTAACTCTCATACCATTAATCTTATATCTCAAACTATATCTACTCGTGTGTACTATTGTTACAGTCATAAATAAATAAATTAAGAAATTTACCTTTTATGCCTTCAGTCAGGAACAACACTTCAGGATGTGCAAACAGAAATTTCATTCTTACAGTGCTGGGAGACAATCTCAATCTTCATAGCAGATGTTAAATCAGTCTCTCTGAAGAGAGACAAACTACATCTTTTATACATTTTCTTATCAAAACTGATCATGCAATTTTATTATGTTACAATGATTCTGACTCCTATATCCCAAACTATATCTACTCGTGCACACTGCGGGACAGGCGAAGAAATGAGGACATAAGAGCAGAAGCCAAAGTAGCTCCAATTGCAGAAAAGATCAAAGAAAACAGATTACAATGGTATGGGCACATGTGTAGAAAAGCAGAAGACAATCTGGTGAGGGAGATTTGGGACAGACAGGAAGAAGGTAAGAGGAAGCGAGGGTGTCCAGCAAAGAGGTGGATGGATTGTGTGAAAGAAGATCTGCGACAGTCAGGCATGAGTGTTGAAGAAGGCAGGAGAGTGGCACTGAATCGAGAGAGTTGGCGACAGTTAATATGATACTCCGACCCCATGTAAATGGGAAAAAGGGGATGATGATGATGAATGATTCTGACTAATGAAAATCTTTGCAAATGTCCTCATCCCTCATAATTTTCACCTCAGACTTCACGTGAACACCTTTCTATACATGATCCACCTGCTTCCAAGGGGTTTTGTTTCTGACCTTGGATGTTTCAAACCTTCCCTAGCAACAATGCAGTCCTAGCCTGTAGGAGTCAGGCTAACAAATTCCTTTTGGCAGTAACTAACATGCCTTGACCTCATGCTACATGTACTTTTTCCTTATTACATATTAAAAGAATGCAGTTAGACCACAGTAATAATTTTAGCTTATGAAACTGTATTTTTCCCAGCCCTGCATACAAATTATATTTGCTTTTTAACAATCATATTATAGCAACATTAATAACTGAAATTAATATACATTTTAATAACTAATCTTGTCCCATAACAGTTTCCTCCCTCTGACACTATCAGTGTCATACCATACATGTAATTATATTTTTATTTTTTTTAACTTGATAAAGTACGCCTCTGCATCATAGTATTTATCATCATGTTTTGTCAAAATAGAACTGTCATTGATTGGTGCATGCAGTGGCATTTCATGTGCAGGTGAGGTTAAACATCTTGTAATCACAGCCTTTAGAATAGAAAATACCAAAATGATCACAAATATAATAAAACGTACAATGACAATACCCTGGCTTATGCTATTTCCCAGGTTACCAAAAATACTGCCAAAACATTCAAAAAGAGTCCATTGTTTTGATGTGCTGTCCAAATCTTTGGCCCTTTGTTTCATGAAATTTGCCAGTTCTTACTGTTCATCATGATAGTCGCAAATACATGAACAGCAATGACTCACTATGAGGGCACATGATCCCCCTTTTGCACCAAGCATTATATCAAGTGCCATTCGATTTTGCAACACCACAGTTTGCATTTTAGTCATTTCTCGATTTGCCATCCTGATGTGATGTGAAGTTTTGTTGGCCACCTCCTGTAGAATTTGAGCAAGCATGGTGATTTTAAGCATTGTCCTTTTGTCCATACCCAGGAATAAAAATTGAAAATACTTGCTCTGCTCAGTGGATTGCTACTCAGTCTACCTGCTGGTGGGTGTTCGAAATGTTGAATAGTAGGAGTAATATAGCCTATAAAGCAACATCCAGACCAGTTTGTAGACACCCAGGGGTAGGCACGATCACCACAAATGTAGTAATGGTCACTTATGGCCATGCCATGCCCCCAGTCATAGCTTTTTAAGTGCAAAGAGTTTAATACGTTTTCATGCCTGGTGTCATTACATTTGCTTTTTCCTACTGGTACAGTCCCATTTCTGGCATAACATGTGTCTCCATGATGTGTGGTTGCAAGTTGAAGAGACACAACCTTTGAAAAATTAGTTACATTACGCCAGGTTAAGCTGATGGCATTAAGGTCCTTTTTAAATGACATCTGTGATGCAGGGATGGGAATCATAGGAATCCCTGCCTTAGAATGATGAGGTATATACAAACTTATCCAGCAGTTTGTTTTGTTTAAATTTTTGGCATACTGCTGAAGGACCAGCACGAAACTGTTTTTTCTCGACCAGTTTATAGAAGGGAACAGCAGCAGAAACAAAGCAAAAGTACCTGTTGTCATTGAATTCATCATGGACTGCTACTGAAGTTGACCTTCTCACTGGGCAGATGATTTATCTGTCACACCTCGATCTCCCTCTGTTGGCTGTGATATTTCATCTGGGGTCCCCACACGGCAGGTCTCCTTGCAATGGGATGAATGGATCCATGTTGGTAGTCCTGCACAGCGAACTGCAGTCAAAGTGGTTAACAAGTCCTCAAAAGGCCCCTTTCACCTGAGGCTCAGGCAGTTTTTTTCTCTGGAAAATTTTCACGTACACCCAATCACCTGGTTGTAGTTGATGACAGGGCTGGTCAGGAGGCTTTGGTAATACTGCTCTTACTGTTCGATGATATTTTGCAAAATATTAATGAGTTTCCTGCAGTAAGAAACCATGTCATCATCTGACAAAGTTAAATCGACATTTTCCACTGGAGGGGTAGCTGGAAGGGCCATGGGTTGCCCAACTCTTTGGTGGCATTCAGTGAGGCCCTCATACTCATTAATGCTAATGGAGGGGCTTTGGGCCACTTTAAGTGGGTTTTAGCACACATCTTCAAAATTTCCCTTTTAAGGTTCCTGTTTACCCTTTCCACTAATTCAGCTGACTGAGGATGGTTGGGACAGTGAAGACTCAACTTAGTATTAAAAATTTTACATAGTTCTTTACACAGTGCATTATTAAAATGTGTCCCCTGGTCACTGTTAGCAATGCTGGGTATACTGAATCTCAGTATAAATTTAGATAACAATTTTTTAATAACTGTGACTGCATCAGACAAGGCTAAGCTTCCACCCATGCTGAGAACATACACAATACCAAAAAAATTAATTGCAAATTATTAGTGTTAGGCATCTGGATGAAGTCTAGCTCTATGTTAACAAATGATCCCTAGGGTGGAGGTAAACATGCAGATGTGCTGTTGGCATGTTTGCTTATGTTATACTCCAAACATATACTGCAGTGTTGTACATACTGTAGTATCAAAGAGGAGACATGAGGGGCATACCAACTTTGGGTAATTTGATTAAATGAAGTTATCTTACCTGTATGAGCTGGTAGATTGTATGCCCTTACTAGGTAAGGTAGCAAAGAGTCAAGCACCAACAGTCAGCCGTCCGGATGTCACCATATGCTAGGATTTGCTACATCCATTCTTGAGCCAGCTCAGAACTTCCCCCTGTGATACTTCACTTTGAAAGAATGACAACTTTTCAAAATCAAACACATCATTACTGTTGGGGCTTGTTATTGTTAACATACACAGCTTTTTGCAACAATTTACTACTGCTTGTTTAGCAGCTTGGTCTGCCAAATTATTTCCTTGACATTTATGCCTTTTTGATGTGCACAACATTTGATTAAAGCCAGCCTCTTAGGTAGCAAACGTGCATCTAACAATTTTATGTACCCTGAATTTTTAATTTGATTTCTTGAAGAGGTCAAAATCCCTCTCTCTTTTCAAAATTGCCCAAAATCATGTATCACCCTGAAAGCATAACAACTGTCTGTAAAAATATTAGCCACCTTGTCTTTGACTAACTCACAGGCTTTTTGCAAAGCCACTAGCTGAGCTATTTGAGCAGATTGAACACCCTCTAATCTTTGTTGCAATATTGTTTCTTTGGTGCAGAAGGCTATTTCCCAGTGTAGCTTCCCTGTTTGATCTATTTTACAGGAGCCATCCATGAAGAAATTCAAGTTAGCATTGGGTATAGGAGTGTCCTTTAAGTCCTCGTTAGGAGAAAGCAAATAGTTACACACACAATCATGTTCTTCACCATCCTCAGCAGTAGGCAACACAGATGCAGGATTTAGAACAGGACAGTGGATCAGGGAAATACATGGATCAGAAGGAAGTGTAAGTTCATATCTAGTTAGACGTGCAGTTGAGAGTGGTTGAGTTTTTATTTTAAACAAAAAAGATGATACAGAATGAGGGACAGGTAATGTGAGATCATACCCAAGCACCAATTGTGCCAGATTAACTAGAATGGCAGCAGCAGAAACTGCCCTTAAACAAGATGGAAAACCTTTTGCAACAGAATCAAGTGCTGTGCTGTAATAAGCTAATGGATGATAGCTGCCCCCATGTTTTTGTGCAAGTAATCCTTGAGCAAATCCATTTCCTTTATGACAAAATAAAATAAAAGGTTTATTATAATCTGATAACCCTAATGCTGGGGCAGTAGCTAAAGCTTGCTTCAAGTTCTGAAATGAATTTTACTCTTCACTGTTCCAAAGGAGATCCACAATGCTGGTGCTGCGGTAGCATTGTCGCCTCACAGTAAGACGCTGTCTGGTTCAATTCTCAGCTAGAGCATCTTCTGCATGGAGACATGCGTGAATGGGTGTACCTTTGTTGAAGGTTGTGCGCCAGGGCTGGCAACTTGGCACGTAAAAATCAACTGCCAATCATTAGCGGACCGGAGTTCCGCTGTGGCGACCCCTAACCGGGAAAAGCCGAAAGACACAACAACTGTTCCAAAGGAGAAACTCTGGTGTATCCTGCTTTAAAAGATTTGTTAAAGGTTTGGCAATTTCTGTGTAGTTAGGGATCCACTGTCTACAGTATCCTGTCATACCTAGGAAAGACCTAAGCTGTCTCTGAGTAGTCGGGTGTGGGGCCTTAGATAGTGCATCAATATTAGATGGTAACACTTGCCTGTTACCCTGAGATATTAAATGTCCAAGATAATGTACCTGAGATGACCACAATTGTAGTTTTTCTCTAGACACTTTGTGTCCCTTTTCTGCAAAGATAGTCAGAAGATGGAAGGTGTCCTGCTGACATTGCTGAAAGGAATTTGATGCTATTAGCAAATTATCTACATATTGTACTAACACAGACCCACCCAGAAATGTCACATTCTCCAAATCTTTTTTCAGAATTTGAGAAAATAATGAAGGGAATTTAGTATATCCTTATTGCAACTGTGTCCATTTATATTGCTGTCCCTGATAAGTGAAAGCAAACAGAAACTGACTGTCAGGGTGAATTGGTATAGAAAAGAATGCTGAACATAAATCTATTACAGACAAGTAACTAGCTGTAGGTGATATGCAACACAGTATTGTTGCTGGATTTGGAACAACAGTAAAAGTAGGTAGTACTGCATTATTTACAGCCCTTAAGTCTTGTAGAAATCTATAAGTATCCTTCCCTGGCTTTTTTACTTTCACTTGTTCCCTGATCCTGTCTTAACACCTATGCCATGTAGGCAAGAGGAGCATGTTTAATGCTCTGGCAAAACATGTTGCCAGTATTGATGTCATGCATTGTTTTAGTTTTATGGTTATAGGAATGAATTTTGAAAGTAAAAGGGGAGGAGATACTAGGTTGAAAACAGAAGAAGTTGAAGCCCAGTGGATTATAAGACTGAGGGCTAATGCTGGCCATGGATTAAATGATTGTATACCTTTGAGACCTACCTTAAAATCTAGACCATTACATAAGAAATAACTAGGTAGGATATATATATATATATATATATATATATATGTATATATATATATTTTAATACATTTTTAATTTTATTTTTGTGGCTGTGTTCAGTAGATATAGGTGAATATTTATTGCATTTTTGTGAAGATACTATATATGTATATATATATATATATATATATATATATATATATATATATATATATATAGACAAATATATTTTTTATATATGTTATGTTTCTTTAAGTTTGCAAAGTATTATGTCATGTGATTTTAATTTTGTATTTAAACTGATGTGGTTGTATGTGTTTGATATTACACCTGATGAAGCTATTGGTGAAAGTGCTTGTGTTTGATTAAATCTACTGCTTTTGAACCTGGAGCCTTGCCTATGCTGATTTTGTGCTATGTATATTATCTTGTTCTGCTGGAGTAAGGAGTATATTTTAAAACGTGTGGCATTGTCTTATATCATTTCATCATAAACCTTGCTCCCTTCCCCGACTATAAATGGCACTATGCAGATCTAATGTTATACCTCTACAAAATTCATATAATATATATCTATCTGATTACTGAAATGCAGAGTTTTCCTGGATTTCTGTATCGAAATATATAATAAAAATTGTTTCAAAAACAAAAAGATGATCACAACAGGTGAAGTTGAGCTGCAGCATTGTTATTATTCCAAGTGTCTGTGAGCTCATTCATCCTATTCATGAGGACTTCACCAATGAATTTTATTTCTGCAACAGTAGAGAAGTTTTAAGTATGCATGAAGTATTGAAAGGCATCTGTGTACTGCACTAATAACACAATAGCAAACAATTTGGGTTTGTGGTGTATCTTAGCTGGATGTAAGATCCTCTAGATCTCTGTATCATCACAGGCAATGATTCACTGGCTGTCAGTTGTAATTTTGGGTGCTATAAATATAGTCCTCAGAATTATGAGACCTTTCTAGTGAATATGGTGGAATATTTACTAAGTCTGAGGTTAAAGTCTGAGGTTGTCATCCGCGGTGGTGCAGCGGTAGCGTTGTTGCCTCACAGCAAGAGGTTCTCCCGTTTGATTCTTGGCTGGAGTGCGGGGAGTGCCTTCTGTGTGGAGTCTGCATGTCCTCCCTGTGGTTGGGTGGGCGTTTGAAAGACATGTGTAAATAGGCAAGCCTTCGTTGAAGGTTGGACGTCAAGCTGGCATCTCGGTGTTCATGAAAAATCTACTGCCAATCATTGGCAGACCAGAGTTCTGCTGTGGTGACCCCTAACCGGGAAAAGCTGAAAGACAAACAACAACATTTACTAAGTCTGAGGTTGCAGTACCCCTGAATAATCCCATTACTTTGGTGACAGTATATGCAGTTAGCAGAGTGGCAAGGCAAATATATTTATAAAAAGTGGATTGACTGACATGGACTACGGATCATGTTTTGGTTGATTAAGGATACTATGGATATTCTGAAATTATTTCATGTGATTGCCTGATTTATTATTTATTGTGTACTAAAGAATGTTCTGAATGTTTTGAAGAAGTCTGCATATACTTAGGATGAAAGTACTAAACCTTTTAATAAAATAAGACTTTTATTAAGTTATTCTTCTTTATTTTTTATTGGGAAGCTAGTGGTGAAACTTTGACATTCTTAAGTTTTGGTAGTTACACGTTCATGCTCAGTTGTATGGTTATTAGTTTGGTTTTTGGACTGGTTAGAATCTCTCAGTGTCATCCTAAGAATTGTTTGCCAATCCTGGTACTGGTCAGGGTAATGAAGACTCTTTGCTTGATTTGATTGTGCTTATGGGAGATTTAATGTAATTATTACTTCAAACACTATCTTCCAAACGAGGAGTAGTTTGCATTACCTCTGAGCAGTATGAAGTCAACCACGGGAATGACATTAATGGAGTAGTTAGACAGAAAAGTGATTTGTGGTTTTTAGGGGCAGTGAATAATTATATGAATACTGTTAGTTCTGGGTCACATGATCATTGAGTGATGAATCTGAACAATTAACTTGATGGAGAACTGTTTCACAGCTTTAGATTCTTAGTTCCAAAAAATAAGCATTTTAGAAATTTAAATTGTTAATAGCACCCTTGTTTTGCAATTAAATTAGTTAACAAAAATGAAGTTCAGAAGTGTACAGGTGGACAATATCATCTTTAAATAATGCATTAAGAGAAAAAAAGTGATGGTACTTAAAGGGCTGTGGACCTGGAAATTTCCAAACAGTTTAAAACAAGAGTCAGAACTGCATCACAGGCTGGTAGAACTCTTTGAGAGGTATGGATGTGAACTAAGGAGACTACTAATATAAGATTTTGAGAAGCAGTTAGACATTTTAATGGAAGAAATGTGCAACTTAATTATTTTATCATTAGAGATATTTTATTTCAGTCTCAGTGTGCCAAGTATATGCACATGTTCAATAAACAGGTGCTCAGGTTAATGTTAAAAAGACTAGAAACCAAACACAACAATGGTTTCCAGAATACATCATGTCTCTGGAGCCCTTTTGCCTTTTATGAATAGTGAAAAACTAATTATCAATGTGATGCTTACTGTGATGGATCCAAAGTCTTCTTAAGACACTAGGTCTTGCTGGCTAGATTCTGCTGAAATCAAAGTCTAGTTATAATTGCATTTACAGTCTCTTGCCCACAGAAACTTGCAACACCAAACTCTGAGCAGTAACCAATAACTTTTTATAAACAAACCACACATACTACTGTTGCAGCTTTAGTTACACTGTATTACTTTACTTCTCAAACAGCAAGGATGATATGAGAGATACTATACAAAAAGTATATCTCTAACAATGTTATCTGCTATAGTATCTTTATAGTAGTTTTACATCCTGTTTTTCTCCATGGTACTCTGTTTCGGACTTTGGTGGTGGAATGAAGAAGTACAGGAGACTATACAGAGAAAGAGGTTGGCGAAGAAGAAGTGGGATTGTCAAAGAGATGAAGAAAGTAGACAAGAGTATAAGGAGATGAGGTGCATGGCAAAGAGAGAGGTGGCAAAGGCTAAGGATAAGGCGTATGAAGAGTTATATAAAAGGTTGGACACTAAGGAGGGAGAAAAGGACCTGTACCAATTGGCTAGACCGAGGGAACAAGCTAGTAAAGATGTGCAGCAGGTAAGGGTGGTAAAGGATAATGAGGGAAATGTACTCACAAGTGAGGAGAGTGTGTTGAGCAGATGGAAAGAGTACTTTGAGGGGTTGATGAATGAAGTGAATGAGAGGGAGAGAAGGTTGGACGATGTGCGCATGAAGTGCAGTGGATTATCAAGGAAGAAGTAAGGATAGCTATGAAGAGGATGAAGAACGGAAAGGCTGTTGGTCCAGATGACATACCTGTGGAAGCATGGAGGTGTTTAGGTGAAATGGCAGTGGAGTTTTTTAACTAGATTGTTTAATGAAATCTTGGAAAGTGAGAGGCTGCCTGAGAAATGGAAAAAAGTGTTTTGGTACCAATTTTTAAGAATAAGAGTGATGTGCAGAACTATAGTAACTACAGAGGGATTAAGCTGATCAGTCACAGCATGAAGTTATGGGAAAGAGTAGTGGAAGCTAGGTTAAGAAGGGAGGTGATGATTAGTGATCAGCAGTATGGTTTCATGCCAGGAAAGAGCACTACAGATGCAATGTTTGCTCTGAGAGTGTTGATGGAGAAGTACAGAGAAGGTCAGAAGGAGTTGCATTGTGTCTTTGTGGATTTAGAGAAAGCATATGCCAGGGTGCCTAGAAAGGAGTTGTGGTATTGTATGAGAAAGTTGGGAGTGTCAGAGAAGTATGTAAGATTGGCACAGGATATGTACGAGGGTAGTGCAACAACGATGAGGTCTGCAGTGGGCGTGATGGATGCATTTAATGTGGAGGTGGGATTACATCAAGGATCAGCTCTGAGCCCTTTCTTATTTGCAATGGTGATGGACAGGTTGACAGAAGAGATCAGACAGGAGTCCCCGTGGACTATGATGTTTGCAGATAACATTGTGATCTGTAGTGAGAGTAGGGAACAGGTGGAGGAGACCCTGGAGAGATGGAGATATGCCCTAGAGAGAAGAGGAATGAAGGTCAGCAAGAATAAGACAGAATATATGTGTGTGAATGAGAGGGAGGATAGAGGAATGGTGAGGATGCATGGTGTAGAGGTGGCGAAGGTTGATGAGTTTAAGTACTTGGGATCAACATTTCAGAGTAATGGTAAGTGTGGAAGAGAGGTGAAGAAGAGAGTACAGGCAGGATCGAGTGGGTGGAGAAGAGTGTCAGGAGTGATTTGTGACAGATGAGTACCCGTAAGTGTGAAAGGGAAGGTCTACAAGAGGGTAGTGAGACCAGCTATGTTATATGGGTTGGAGACAGTGGCATTGACAAAAAGGCAGGAATCAGAGCTTGACGTGGCAGAGTTGAAGATGTTAAGATTTGCACTGGGTGTGACGAGGATGGACAGGATTAGGAATAAATTTATTAGAGGGTCAGCCCAGGTTGGAAGGTTTGGAGACAAAGTCGGAGAGGCAAGATTACGTTGGTTTGGACATGTGCTGAGGAGGGATGCAGAGTACATTGGGAAAAAGATGCTAAGGATGAAGCTGCCAGGTAACAGGAAAAGAGGGAAGCCTAAGATAAGGTTTATGGATGTGGTGAGAGAGGACATGCAGGTGGTTGGTGTGACAGAGCAAGATGCAGAGGACAGGAAGAAATGGAAACAGTTATCTGCTGTGGCGACCCTTAACGGGAGCAGCCGAAAGAAGAAGAAGACTCTATTTTGGACTTTGTATGAGAACATCTGTTTGCTGGTGTTTGCAGAAAAACATGTAATGCTGATATTGTCTTTTAAGGAAACACCTTGTGGAAAAACACATACAAATGCTGACTTGATCATTCAAACTTCTTTGGTGTCATATGCTAGAAATATGTCCTGTTGTCCAATCTTTAAAAAAGCAGATTAGCTTTCTTAATGACAATGTGAAATACACACATCCTGTTTTTTTACATTTTTGCTAAGTCTATTAGAGGTCAGCTTTCTTGGTGACAGTGTGAAATGCACACATTCTTATTTTTTTACATTTTTGCTGAGGCTGTAAAGAAACATGTCCATTAAGCAGATTCCTTATTTTTCAAGCCACAGTCACTTAGTATGAATGCTAACTTCTTCCCCCCCTCCCCACCAAAAGGGCAAATATCTATCCCAGCAGAGTGCTGCCCCCTGATATCTCAGATGCTCAGGTAAGAGCTGCCCTCTCCATAGCAAAAAACACAGCATCAGTGGGACCAGACGGTGTCCCGGGCTGTGTCCTACATGAACTCCAAGAAGAGCTAAACCTAAACATAAAACTACTGTTCAATCTCAGCCTTACTACAGGATATGTACCCAAAGATTGGCGTACAGCAACAGTGGTCCCTCTCCACAAAGGTGGTGCTTCAACGGACCCTGGAAACTATCACCCCATAAGCCTGACTAGCTTGGTCTGCAAAGCTATGGAAAGGATCATCATGGACCTCATAAATAAAGATATTGGGGACCTACAGACACTGGATCCTACCCAGTTTGGCTTTGTTAAGGGCAGATCCTGCCTCTTATACCTGGTTGACTTCTTTGAAACCGTCACCAAGGCCATTGACAAAGGAAAGGTGGTCCATAGAGCCTACCTGGACCTCGCAAAAGCCTTCAATACAATACCCCACTCGGGCATTATAGATAAGCTTACTAGCTTAAATATAAACCCCTATGTCACTAGATGGGTTGCAAACTGGCTCAAGGACAGCACCCACATGGTTAAAATTGCTGGAGCCATGTCAGACTCCAAACCAGTTACAAGTGGCATCCCACAAGGCTCAGTCCTGGGACCTCTCTTGTTTGGTATATATTTCTCGGAGGTACAGGCCAAGACGGAAGGACTGTGGCTGACCAAGTTTGCAGATGACTGCAAACTGGTCACCATAATTGACTCTCCAGCCGACACAAGCATCCTCCAAAAGGGCCTCATAGAAACAGACAACTGGTGCCAGAGCCATGGCCTCAAGCAAAACGCCAAAAAGTGTATAGTCATCCCCTTTGGCAAAAACAAAGTGCCCACAAATTACCACATATGTGGTAATCCATTAAGTACAGAAGAAGTAATTAGTGACCTGGGGACCCAAGTTGATAGCAATCTCTCATTTGACAACCACGTGGCCAAAGTGGTTAGAAAAACATTTTATATAGCCCATCTAATCATGAAGGGATTCACATCTAGATCAGGGGAGGTCATCGTGCCTCTTTACTCATCCCTCATCAGGCCCATAATCGAGTACAATGCCCCTTTTGGGATGTACCTTACCAAACACCTGCAGCAACTGGAAAGACCCCAAAAGTACCTCACCAAGAGGATCAAAGGGCTCAAACAGATGCCATATGCTGCCCGGTTAAAGAAACTCCAGCTCTACTCAGTGGCATACCGCCTGCTCAGAGGCAATCTGTGCCTGATGTATAAAGCCATGTCCAACCCTGAATTAAGGGACATGCTGCACCTCAAAAAATCCAAATCCCATCGAGCTACGCACTCGAGAGACTTGAACCTCAGCACTGAAATAAATAGGACATGCTGGAGGGACAGATTCATAACCCAGAGGCTCCCTTCACTCTGGAATAAAACCCCAGTCCAGGTTAGGCAGAGTCCCTCATTGACTCTCTTCAAGAGGAATCTTGATGAGTGGATGGGAGATCGTAGGTTTACCCTGGGTATCACTTCTGTGTCACTGTTAGACAGAGGCACAGTATACTAACCTCGAAAAAGGGCATAGCAAAATTAATTTAAAATGGGTGGCAAAAGCCAAACATACTCTGGCTAGGCTTATAAATGCCCTAGGGCAGATAGCCTAGTATGAACCTATGAACCTATGAACATATATTGCTAAACTTTATTTCTACATTTAAGCAAGCTTTATTTTATACCTTATTTATTTTGCATATTTGTAACAGAATTACTTTCAACCTTTTATTCCTGTTTGCATTGATAAGTTTCCTAAAGGAATTAATGTAATGATTAATCAGTGTTGTTTTAGAAGGTTTTGTTATATTATATTGTGTACTTATGCATAGTATGTACGAGGGTTTGTTTGATTTGTCTACTACTAAAATTTTTTTAACAGATTAAATTAATTTGTTAATATAGCCGTTGTTTATTCTTTCCAGTTGGCAAAATAATTTGGGTTTATCCAGTCTATTGTAGTTTTAAGCACAGATGCTTTTTTATATGTTTCTATTTCTGGGAAGTTCAATCCTCCTTGTTTCCAGGGTCTAATGTGATGAGTTAAAGCCACTCTATTCTTTTTGGGATACCATAAAAATTTTATTAAACATGAGTTTATTTCTTTAAGAATGCATCTTTTAGGAATTAACTGTATTGCTAATGCTACATATAGTATTATTGGCAAAAAGACCATTTTTGTTAATTGCAATCTGTCTTCAAAAGTTAATATAATTTTGTTCCACTTTTCTATATATATTTCTATTGCTTCAATAATGTTTTTACAATTTATTAATATTGTTTCGTTTATATTTTTGCATAACACTATTCCTAAATAATTAAGCGTAAATTCTTATTTTCCTATGATGCATTTATCTGTAAATTGTATTTGTTGAAGGTTGTGTGTTAGCCCTGGCAAGCCAGCACATAAAAATCTACTGCCAATCATTAGCGGACTGGAGTTCTGCTGTGGCGACCCCTAACCGGGAAAAGCCAAAAGACATTTCTTTTTTCTTATTTAAAAATAGAAATTTTGATTTTGATCTATTAAAGTGTAGACCTGAAATCTTATAAAATTTCTCCATTACTTCTAGCTCTCCTAATGACTCTCTGGAATTTGATAGGGTTAATAAAATACCATTAGCAAAAATCATTATTTTAGATATGTACTGGTCATAGACTTCTATTCCTTTTATTCTTGGATTATTGTGTATTATTACTGCAAGTATTTCTATAGCCAAAGCAAATAAAATAGGAGAAAAGGTGCATCCTTGTTTAATACTTTTCATTATATGGATAGACTCTGAGGTGAAAGGACCTAATTTAATGTAGGCTAAGTTATTAATATATATGTTTTTTAGTAATAAGATGAAGGGAGGAGGAAATTCAAATAATGCTAATGTTTTAAGTAGATATTCCCAGTTGAGGGAATCAAATGCTTTTTCTATGTCTAATCTGATTACAAGTGTTTCTCTATCTTCATTATTCACATAATCTATAAGAGTAAGTATCCTTTTAATATTATCATTTGTGTGCCTGTTATATAAAAATTCAGTTTGATCATTATTAATTGTCTTAGCTAGGATTGACATGGATATTTTGTAATCATTATTCAGTAATGATATAGATCTGTATGAGGTGCAAAGGTCTGATGGTTTATTATCTTTTAGAATTGGTGTTATGAGAGAATATTTCCATGAGGGTGGTATTTTTGCTTCTGACTGGACTTCTAGCAAAGTTTTATGAAAAAGGGAGATTACTGTTGAAGGGAAAAGTTTGTAAATTTCAACAATTTATTTGTAGGATATAGGTTTTTGTAGGTCTAGTTTTAAGTTTTCGGGAATTTTTTTATATTGATATGGTTTGTATCTAAGTTTATTTGGTTGATATATAAATCTTCTTTTTTGAAGTGTTCCATATAATGAAACCAAAATGCTTAAAGGATGTCTTCCATATCTGATACTTTTTCCCTTTTCTTTTCATGATATATACTACCAATGTTATTTGCTTTAGATTGTATTTTAATTCTTGTAGATAAGTTATGTAGATATCTGGGAGAGGTGGCTAATGAGTTTATTTTTAATTTTTCCAAGGCTAGACAAGTTTTGTGTGTTAGAATTTCATTATATTTTTTATTTAATTCCTCTATTTCTTTTTTGACTTCTGGACAATTCTGATTTTTTTTTTTAGATTTTGCTGTCAAGAGTCTGGTTTGCAAGTCTAATGATTCAGTTTCCCACTCTCTAACTTTGCTTTTGTACCAGCTAAGGGTCTTACCAATTAAATATGCTTTTAATGAGTCCCAAACCATGACTCTACTGATTTCTGTTGTATTATTAATTTCAAGAAATAATTGTAGTGCTGACAACAACCAAGGTCTGAATTCTTTAATTTTCGTGATATATGATGGAATTCTAGTTGAGAGGATTAAAGGTTTAAACTCTATTTGGAGCTTCATTATCAAAATAAAATGTGGGTATTTTAAACCTATTTTGAGTAAACAACTTATATTAGAGACGATTGATCGAAATAATACATTGAGTATAAATGAAGATCATAATACTAATAGCCTAATAATTAATACCAAGAAAGATTTTACTAAAGCTCTAATAATTACTTATTCTCAAGAACATTATTTATTAAGAGAAATATTTTATGATAGCTGGACAGTTCTTATGGATGATCCACAGTGCAAGAAATATTTACCTGATCTACCTAAAATAGTGTATAGAAAAGGAAGATGTTTTAAAGATATATTAAGAAGTGGATCTAACATAACTAACAAAAGTTTAAATATGAGAATGAATAAATGTGGAGCCTGTAATTGGTGTTATAAAATCAAAGAAGGCAATAGTTTTTTTCTAAGAAACAAAAAATATTTTTTAAAAAGTAAATATAACTGTAAATCTAAAGCACTAGTTTATCTAGCCACATGTAATTCCTGTCCTATATTTTATATAGGAAAAACAGAGAGAATGTTATCGCAAAGAATTTATGAACATGAATACTCTATAAAGAAAAATAAATTAAATAATGCTCTTGCGAAACGCATTAATGATTATATAAATCATCAGTTTTATTTTATGGCTATTGATCATGTTGAAATAGATGATAAATGCCCATGGGGACTTTTTTTTAGAGAAGAAAGAATTACAATGGCAAATTAAATTGCAGGCTGATTCATGGCCAGGAATTAATGAACATAGTTCAATAACGCCAATTTTAAAACTATAAGCATTAGATAGGAAGAAAATCAAAGATTAAAAATCCTTTTATATTTTTATATTTATAATACTATGAAATTTATAATATTAGTAAGGTATGTATTTATAAATATTTATAAATATTTATATTTGATTTTATATATGTTTTGTATAATATATGAACTATTTATTAATTATCTATTCCACATAAACAGAATTTGATTGAATTTTTCATTATTTTTTATTCTATTTCCACATTTCTACTAACTAGGCATGCGCAAGTTTTAGAATGGCTATTTGGCGGGCTTTTTCAAATGTATAGGAAGTTATAAAAGGAAGTGATGTAATATGGAGGTTGTCTGATGAAATTTAATACTAAGTAAACGAAAGTGCTTACAATTTATATCGTATTTTTTAAGCATTGATTGTTATTTCAATAAATTATTCGTGGATTTCCAGCTGGAGGCTTTTCGCTTGTTTTTCGTATTAATTCTAAAGTATCAAATACAAGTAAATATGAATTTCCCATTAAACATGGAATGAAAGTCATTCCTAATCCAATAGATAAATATAGATCTATTGGATTATCACTCATACCTTTAACCAACAATATCAACTGAGCTCCATATTTTAAATTATTATATGGAGAATTTTCTTAAAAGAGATATGAAATTCTATATTATTCGGTTATTGTTCTATAGTATTTTATATATCAGAATGGAATGTTAGTAGTGTAAACAATTATTGTTGACTTAGAAAATATCCAATATTTAGTTACCCTTAAGAGATCCCAAACATGTCAGATATGTAATTTTGGATAAATTAAATGCAACAGAGGAGCATACACTAAATAAGCCAACAACAAATAGATTATTACTAAAATAATTTGACTAAAATGACTCTGCAGAAGACAATAAGTGATTACCAATGAAATATGAATTTACTGTAGGTGTACTGTCTTCCTTAACTTTCCCACTCTTCAGCTCACCAACTTCAACTTACACTTATGAAAATACATGGCTTATCAGTGGCATCCTGACTCTGAGTAGAGGCACCCTACATTCTAATGAGCAGTGCTTTTACATATTTATAGATTTACAAAGCAGAGTCTAAGAATGAACTATGATCACCCTGACAATTCCCATCCTGCATAGGGCACCTCCTGCTTCCAGAATGGGTAATCACATTAGGTCTGGAATGAATGTGAAGGTACCTATATGATAATCAAGACTTATCTTAGGTAAGTATTAATCAAATAGTATTTAGAGCATCTTAAAGAGTTCTCGGGGCAGTTAGAATACTCTTAAGCCTCTCCTCCCTTGACCAAAAACAAAGATTTCCCTTCCCTTTCTTTCCCTTGTTTTAAATCAGTACTAATAAAAGAAATTTAGCAAACATAGGTAAACAGAAATAACATTCAGTAGTCCTTCTTGTACATGACTCACAATCCATTAAACAAGTCAGTGACTAACATCACTTTAGTAAACATTATAAAGACAAATTAGAAATAATTTCCTAGCTCTTTAAATTTTCTGATAAAGCAAAAAGTTAAAAATAAGCTATTTTAACTAACAGTATAAAATATTTCAATTTTTCCTTGCATGTATACATTTCTACTTATAGGGTAGTGTCAGTAGCTGTCTTTGAAATCTGTACAATACTTCATTTCTTCAAATCATTCCTTTTTCAATTCAGGTTTTGTTTTGTCAAAATGGCAACAATATTTCAAGGGCACAATTAATATTTAGACTGATATTTCAAATAAGTAACTTGTCAGTTGCCAATTGAGTTAGTTTAGAATGTATGGTTAGTGCAAATATAGCGTGTTGCAAAAATAATATGTATTTATTTGTGTGCTCTTGAGACTGTCATACGCAAGTGACATATATAATGTAGCATATATAGAGCAGATAGCTTATGGATTCAGGTTTTTAAAGTAAGTTATGCTTATTAATCAGGCAGTTTCATTTAAATTCACAAGTGGGGACATTTCAGTTGAGTTTCCAGGAATGCGTAGTCCAATGTGAGTAATTGAGTCCACTTTTCCTCATAAACATGTCACAATTCATTAAACAAAGCAGAGTCTAACACCTGTCTAATAATCATTATAAAGACAAAGAATAGTAATTTCCTAGCTCTTCAAACTTTCTGATATCACAAAATGTTGACAGCAACCTATTTTAACTGGAAGACGAAAACATGTCAATACTTCCTTGTGAATATATATTTTTACTTTTACTGTAGTGTCAAGAACTGTCTTTGAAATCCTATACATTACTTCTTTCAAGTCATTCATTTTACAGTTCAGATTATATTTTGTCAAAATGTCAATAGCAGTTCAAGGGCACATTTAATATTTAAACTGATATTTTAAATGAATAGCTATCAGTTACCAAGTGAGTCTGTACAGTGTGAAGTAACTGCAAAGATAACATGTTGCAAAAAGTAATATGTATCTTTTCATGAGCACTAGAGACTGACAATTTCAAGTAACATAAAATGTAACCTTTACAGTGCAGACAACTTGTGGAATCAGCATGTTAAACTGAGTAATACTTTTTAATAAAGCAGCTACATTGAAGTACACATGTAGTTTGGAAACATTTCAGTTGTGTTTCCAGGAATATGTAATCCTATGAGGATAAATCATAAAATATTACAAATAGTCCTATTATGTATTTATTTTACCTTGCTTAGGTTGTTTTTCATTTTAATAACTAAACATTACTTTTTCTTATTATTTGTTATCTGTAAGGCTAAATGCACTCTGCAAGTTCAGTGTCCTTAGAAACTGCAGCAGTTGTTTACTGTTGCTATGGCAACGTAAATAGAATGTGAAGAAAGCATCTGAAGTTGTAAATCTTTATTCATACTTTACAGATAGGACCTCAGTTCCATCCTTGGAACCGAAATGGCCATTTCCCAGCTCATGCAAGCCAAAAACTCTCAGCTAAGAACCTACCCACAATGCCCCTGACCTAGATACTCCAGATCTCGTTTGCCACATTCCTGGTCAGACATGTTTAGCCATCTCTCTCAAGCTAAGTAGTAATTTGTTGTTTTTGTGACAGTTTTTCTTCTGAATTTCAAAAATATTAGTTAACTTAGTTTTTTTTCACTGTCGCCTATAACCTAGGCCTATTTCCTACCCTTTTTTTTTTTGGTAATTTAAAATTTTACCTTTCTTGACTGTCCCTCTCTCCTGTATTTGACAGGCTTCTTTTACTGGAGGTATTCCTAAAAACAATTTTTTTTCTACAGGATAGTATTGTTCCTTTTACCATGTCAGACAAAGTCAAATTGGGTTTTAAACAGTGTGACAAGTATGGACGTAAGATGCCTAACTCAGATACACATCTGGTGTGTCTACTCTTTAGGCGTGGATCATTTAGGTTCATAGGTTCATAGGTTGGTAATAGGCTATCGGCCCTAGGGCCTACACAAGCCTAGCCATAACAATTTCCTGGCTATTTCTTCCCACACTATTTACTTCCCTGGACCCCTGTCTAGCAGAGCGACTGATGTGATCCCTGGGGTGAATTTCCTTTCTCCCATCCAATCATCAAGGTTCCTTTTGAAGAAGGCCAAAGAGGTGCTCTGCTTGACATGTATGGGCAGTCTATTTCAGAGTTTGGGGAGTTTCTGGGTCAGGAACCTATCCCTCCAGCATGTTTTGTTTATTGTGATGACAAGGTTTAGATCCCTGGAGCATGTGGCTCTGAGGGATTGGGATTTCTTTATGTCTAGGATGTCCAACAGCTCTGGGCTTGACATGGCCTTGTATGTTAAGCAGAGATCGCCTTGGAGTAGACGATATGCGACAGAGTATAGCTGGAATTTTTTAAGGCGGTCAGCGTAGGGCATCTGCTTTAGGCCTGTGATTCCTTTAGTGAGGTATTTATGCAGCCTTTTCTGTTGTTGCAGATGTTTTGAGAGGTACATACCAAATGGGGCATTGTAGTCTATAATGGGTCTAATGCAGGATGAGTATAGTGGGACAATGACCTCCTTTTTTCTGGATGAAAAGCCCTTAGTGATGAAGTGTGCCACACAGAAGGATTTTCTGACTGTTGTGGTGATGTGGTTATTGAAGGTGAGACCACTGTCCACCTGTGTCCCTAAGTCTCTTATCACACTTTCAGCGTTTAGTGTACTGCCACCTATGTGGTAATTCATGGGTACATGTTTTTTCCCAAAGGGGATAACTATACATTTCTTGGCATTGAGCTTGAGCCCATGGCTCTGGCACCAAGCATCTGTTTCTGTAAGGCCCTTTTGTAGAGTATCGACATAATTTGGGGATTCAATAATGGCTCCCAGTTTGCAGTCATTTGTAAACTTTGTTAGCCAGAGTCCCTTAGTGTTGGCCTGTACTTAAGACAAGTAGATACTAAACAAGAGAGGTCCCAGGACTGAACCCTGAGGTACTCCACTTGTCACTTTTTCGGAGCTGGATTTGGAGTCAGCTACTTTTTACAGTATGGATTCTGTCAGTAAGCCAGTTGGCAACCCATTGAGTGATGTAGGGATTAATGCTCAGCTTAGTAAGTTTATCTATGATTCCAGAGTGGGGTATGGTGTCAAAGGCCGTGGAGAGGTCCAGATAGGCTGTGTGGACTGCCTTAACCTCATCAACAGCTCTGGAGATTGATTCAAAGAAGTCAAACAGGTTCAGGAGACAAGATCGGCCCTTCACGAACCCAAACTGGGTGGGGTCCAGTGTTTTAAGGTTGACAAAGTCTTTGTTTATAAGTTCCATGATAATACGTTCCATGGCCTTGCAGATCAGGCTCATCAGACTGATGGGGTGGTAGTTACTGGGATCCGCCCTTGTGGAGTGGGATAACTGTAGCTGTGTGCCACTCAGTGTGCATGAAGCCTGAGGTGAGGGTATGATTAAACATGACACTTAGGTGAGGTGCCAGTTCATTTTGTAGTTCATGTAGTACACAGCCCAGGATGTCATCTGGTCCCATGGATGCTGTATTCTTAACTTTGGGGAGTGCATTTTTTACCTGTGTGGCCATTATTACCGGAATTTGGCAGTCTTCCGGTATTGAGATGGGCCATTTAGGGGGCGAGAAGGGGGGTGAAGTTGGCACTGAATCGATCTGCCAGGATACTGGCAATATCATTGAGATCAGTATATTTAATGCCATTCTGTTGTAGCTCAGAGCAGATCTGAGCATTGCCATTTAGATTCTTGACATAGTTATAGAATGCCTTGTGGTTGTCTTTGGAATCTTTGGCAATTTTATTTTCGTAACTTGCTTTGGAGGATTTTGTGAGGGATCTCAGCTTCTTACTGAGGCTGATAAGGGAATCTTTTTTGCATCCTGGGATTTTCCTCTTTTCTGCAACAGTTTCTTCTTTTTGTTGTAAAGTTTGTTTATGGCAGGGGACCACCAGATTGGCTTCCTTTTTTGGGTTCTATTTGGGATGGCATGATTCATGCATGAGTGGATGTGCTTGATCAGTACCTTAGTGTAGGACTCAGCAGTCAAACTTTCAGTTCCTGTCTGCATGGGTGTCATGAAGTTTGTAATTCTGACTTGAGCAGCATGAAGTTGGCTTTGGAGAAGTTTTTTATGGAGGTTTCCTTACTGAGGGGTGGATGTTAAGGGTGATAAGCTTATGGTCTGATCTGACCAACGAGGGGGTGATCATAGGTGTGGAGCATCGATTTCCCATGTTGGTAATGACCAGATCTAGGATATTGAAGCCCCTGGTGGGACTATGGATTAGTTGATCCAGGGCATTGGAATTTATGAATTCCAAGAACCGTTGGGCAAAGGTGTTGGTACACAAGTAGTTTTCCCAGTTAATGATAGGGTAGTTGAAATCACCCAGTTTTAGGGTGTTTGGTTGTATATTAATATTTTGCAGTATGTTTAGAAAGGTGTAGTGAGAATCCTGGGGCATGGTGGGCTATGTGTAGCAAGCTACAATTTGGATTAGTCTTACCTAGTGTTAGTTGCACCTGGAGAATTTCAGATGCATTGTGTTGGGCAACTAACCTGGTGGTGTGAATATCCTTGGTGAATATGGACACTCCTCCACCTAGTGTTTCAATCCTGGTTTGGTGGCCGAAAAGTGTGGTAAGAGTTGTAGCCTGGTATTGCAGGGGTGCTCTCTGGAGCCTTGAACTAGGTCTCAGTTACTGCACAGATATCGATGTTCTCCATTTTTAGGAGTGCCTCGAGAGAGTGCATTTTGAGGTTTAGACTTCTTGCATTGAGTAGCATTACCTTCAGATTTTGCATGCTTGTACCTTTTACAGTGGTGGTTTTGTCCTTTGAACTTTGCCTAAAAAAGGCACTATAGGGGTGGCAAGAGCCTTTGCTAGTAACCTGAGTCCCAGGGGTGACAGGTGCAGACCATCTCTGGCAAAGCATTGTGGTCTGTCGATCATGTCGTCCCAGGCAGACAGATACTGGATCCCCTTTGAATGACACCAGAAGCTTAGCCAATTGTTGAAGTCAATCATTTTGTCCTTATATTGTGGTATCATTCTGGGCGAAGGCAGAATGCTACTCAGGGCTAGGGTCATACCTGCCTGGGTCACATGATCCAAGAGCTCTTCCATGTCTCTTTTCATTTAGTCCAGGGAGGTACGTCTCAAGTCATTCCCTCCAACATGAAAAGTGACAGAATCATATTTATACTTGTTGTGGAGTGACTTGAGTACCTGAGTTATGTGGCAGATCCTGGCACCCGACAGGCAGCTCACTGTAATTTTCTCCTTGTTCAGCCTGGTGAGTGGGACATCAGTGTGCCTGACTATAGAGTCACCTATGACTAAAGTGTTAGGTACGTTGTCTTGCCTTAGGGGCTGTTGCTGGGTGGCACACTGGTGTTGTGAGTTATGTGATATTTTGTTTGTGATTGGTGTTTGTTTGCGTTTCAGCTTCAGAGGTCCTTGCTGCTTGGGCAGGTTACAGTTAAGGGCCTCTAAATATGTGGATTTAGTGTTGCTATGTGTGGGTGTTGCTTGAGGTGTAGTGCAGGTGTTAACCTTCTCCTCTTGACTGTCTAGCACAATCTTGGGTGGAGAGAGCTTTGCTTCCAGTTTGGCTATGTAAGTGCATCTCTTGCGGGTTGTAGTGTTGGGTGGTAGGAGGAGAGGATTGTCTGTGTACATGAGGCAATTGCTGCATTGACCCAGTATGCCCAGATTCAACAGGTGGACAGGAGAAATCAACGGAAGCTGACCCTTGGACATGCCTGGTTTGGTGCTTTTTTTTGAAAAGTACAGGAGCTGTTTTCCCTTACCTTAGCAAAGTACTTTGCAATTATAGGCTGTTTAGTGCCTATGATTAATTTCTCCTTATTAATAAGGAGAGTTGAGTGCTTGTATCAGTTTAAGGCTTCCTAGTGCTTTTCAGCAGGTATTAGAGCAAGTGTTAGTCACAGGGATGCTTAAAGGTAAGATGAAAAAAATGGTTTATCCTAAACACTGCAGTGAGCACTAGAGAAGTTAGATGTGAAAGTAGGTAACTTAAGTTTTACCTGACTAAAAAGTTAAATTTTAGTGGAGAGTCACTGTTTTTAAGACAGCAAGATAGATTGAAAGGGAGTGGTCACTTTTGTATTTCGGTACAATGTAATACAGTAGAATGGCCAATAAATTTAAATAGTTGAAGGGGAGTGATTTCACAAAATGATAATTTTGTGCTTACTCACACAAGACAGTGAAAGCAGAGAGGAAATGAGATATATGGTCAAATTAACATGAGGCAGGCAGCTAGAAAAACAGTGATATTTAAGAACACAACAGTGCAGGGTGGGGTGGGGGGGGGGGTGAGGAAATAATTCTGCCTGACTCACAAGAGACAGAGCTGTGGGGTCTTTTGAAGTTTTAATATGCAGTTAAAAGCAGAACACATGCAAAACACAAGGTAAAGAAAACAAATCACAGCACTCAAAATATAAAAAAACTCAACAAACTAATACAAAATATAACAAATAAAAAGCAAACCAACCTTTCCCTCACAGCAAAGTGTAGCAGAGTCTGGGTGAGCCTTTCCAATAAATCTCTGAAATGTTTTATTTTACCCCTTAAATAGAAGGTTTAGTTCCTAGATCCATCTCCTCAGTTCGCAAATGATTAACCTTAAGTGACCTCTTCTGTCTTATGTATGAGTCCTTAATTGATCAGTTCTAATTTCTGACTGACTCACAAGAGACAGAGTTGTGGGGTCTTTTGAAGTTTTAATATGCAGTTAAAAGCAGAACACAAGCAAAACACAAGGTAAAGAAAACAAATCACAGCACTCAAAATATAAAAAGTCAATAAACTAATACAATATACAACAAATAAAACCAACCAACCTTTCCCTCACAGCAAAGTGTAGCAGAGTCTGGGTGAGCCTTTCCAATAAAGCTGATTGTGACATTTGTACTGGTTTTTCTAATCGGACACTAGCAGAATGTAAGAATATACTTATTTTAAAATGTTTACTCAAGATACCTTTCTCAGCGGCTCTATTTGGGTTGGAGGTCTCACCCCCTCCTAAGACCAAAAAATATAAGGAAAAACGGAGTCACTCAGTCCCTGTATCTCCATCAGTTAGGGAACCGAGTCCGTTCCATGCTTCACCCAGAGCCCTCAGCGCAGACCTCTTTGGCACCAGGATCTGTGTCATTTCCCTCGGTGCCGACTATGGTATTCACTCCTATCTCAGTTCCAAACACAGCACCACTGACTTCAATGCCATCTTTGGCTCCTACATAGGCTCTGATGACTGTTCATGCCTCGGCTCCATCTCGGTCCACGGTGCCGACAGCCTCCTCGGCTCCATGGGCTCCGATGACTGTACATACCTCAGCACCATCCCTGTCCACAGTGCTGACAGCTTCTTCGGCTTCATGGGCCTCGATAACTGTACATGTCTTGGCACCATCACCAGCCATTGTGCCGACAGTTTCTTCAGCTCCATTAGCTCCAAAACCCAATTTCATGCCAAGGACTAGATATTCTCCTACTTATGATCCTTTCCTGGGGCAGAGGTTTAGTCCCTTTCTAGAAAGATCTGATTCCCCTTCTGTAGCCTCTTTTAGATCCACTAGGAGTATTTCTGAACTAGACCTAGTGTGGGTTGTGGACAAGCTTCTGGTAGTTAGGGGATTGCCCATTCCAGCTAGACCTCCTGTCCCCCCTGGCTTGGAATCTTCTATCTCATCTTCCCCTGCTTATCTCCCCCAGCTCCCGCTTTGGTACATACTGTCTTGGCTTCAACAGCAGTGCCTTCCTTGTTGGCACCCATCACCCTTTCAGCATTGGCTATGATGGAGCCAATGCTTTCTCGGAGCGGTGCTTGGACTGTCCTTACCTAATCCGGCACCTATTTTCTCATTGGCACTGTCTATGTCCATGGTTCTGACAGTTCCCAGTTCTCTCATCACCCCTCAACTGGAATTAGCCTCAGGTGCTCCTTCTGCAGAGGTGATGGATAAGGGCCTTCATTCTGAAGGTTCACAACCAGACCCTAGGAAACCAGTATCAGAACCCCTTGTGAAGACAACCCATTCTCCGGAATCCTCTTCAGAAGATTTTATTTTATTTTTATTTTATTTGCAGTTGGTTTACCAGGATAGTCCATTGGGCCAAAAAGAACCCATTTTCAATGGAGTCCTGGGGAGAAAAGCTCCAAAACAAAGATTACAAAAAGATTACATTAGTTTACAATTTCAATCATTTGTAGATTAGAGACAAATCTTTAAACAATGGTAACAAAAAGATTACAGCAGTTTAAAATTTCAGTCATTTGTGGGTTACAGAAAAACAAAACAAAGGTTAAGCAGTTACAGTGATAAGTTATGGGTTTTATTTTGTAGGAAAACTAAGATATGAGCAGATGAAATAAAGATTCTTAGGTTAAGTTCTGTATAGGAGCAAGCATTGCTGTTGTGTAAATATATAGTTCCTTGAGTGGAATTGTAGGGATTGTCAAATGATAAGATGTTGTTACAGTTGGCTAAATTGGTGTCTAGTAATATATGATATAGTTGTTTGTAGGAGGTGGGGAATAGGCTATGAGGGGTGGGTGCAGGAGCATTCCCATGAGGATGTTAAATGTGAGTGCAGTGATTTTTAAAGGCAGGGAGGTTGGTGGTGATACGGATAGAGGGAGGAAGTGAGTTCCATATGCGTGCCAGGGCATAGGATAGGAGGTTTTGTCCTGGAGAGTGAAGGGGTTTGTACAGCTCTATTAGATTTTGGTTATTAGATGTTAGGAGTCTTTGTGGCATGTGCATTTTAAAGGTAGAGTTGAGAGAGGGATAGAGGGAGGGTTGAAAAATTAGTTTGTGAGCAAAAGTGAGCTGAGTATATGAGAGATAGTGAGGAAGCTCTAGCCAATTGAGTTTGTGCAGAGATGTACAGTGATGGGTAGATGATTTGTGGCTGGTGGCAAATTTGGCAATCTTATTATAACAGGAGGACAGTTTAGTTTTGAGAGATGATTGTAGGTTTGTTAGGAGAGGGGCACCATACAGGACAGAGGGGATGAGAAATGTAGTAGCAAGAGTGATCTTTGCAGATGTAGTGAGGAATTGATTGTTACGGTACAGCATGCCGAGTTTTTGGTGTTTTTTTTATGTTTAGTAGTAGGTGGCTTTTGAATTTAAGCTGGTCATCAATCTGGACTCCTAGTAGTTTGGTTTCAGATACTAGTTCGAGAGGTGTATTATTCTGGCTAGTGATGGAGAATAGTGTACTATCAAAGGTTGTGGTTTTTGAGGGGGTAAATACCATAAGTTTGGTTTTTGATGCATTGAGTGCTAGATGATTGTCCTTCATCCACTGTTCTGTGGTAGAGAAGGCGTCTTGAGTTAGATGTAAAAGAGTGGGGATGGATCTGGCTGCACAGATAATTGTAGAATCATCTGCATATTGAATAAGTTTAGCATGGGGAATTGAATGGAAGAAATCGTTTATGAATATATTGAAAAGGAGAGGGCCCAAGATGGATCCTTGGGGACACCAGTGGGTGTGTTAAGGAAAGTGGAGATGGCTTTTTCCACTTGACAGCTTGTTGTCTGTTAGAGAGATAGCTGGTGAACCAATTGAGAGAGGAAGGGATAGGTTTAGGTTAGATAGTTTAGTAAGGAGAAGGTTGTGAGAGATAGTATCAAAGGCCTTAGACAGGTCAAGAAAGAGGGTAGATACAGTGGAGCCAGAATCTCTGTCTTTATTTACAGTTTTCAGGAAGGAAAGGAGGGCAGTCATGGTACTGTGACCTGGTCTGAATCCATGTTGTGTGGAAGTTAGTAAGTTGTTATCTAAGAGATAGGGAAGGAGTTGAAGATGGATACATTTCTCTAGGAGTTTTGATTTAGGAGAGAGGATGGCGATGGGACAAAAGTTAGTAATATTGTTATTATTGCCTCCTTTGTGCAGGGGAATGATGAAAGCCCTTTTCCAGAGTTTGGGTACAAGACCTTCTTGGATAGAGCGATTGATTAGGATGCTGATAGGGAAGGCAATGGCTTCGGCAGCTATGCTGAGGAAGGATGATGGAATGTTATCGGGGGCATTGGAGCATGGTTTTAGCTTTTGAAGGAGTTTTCTTATGGTAGAAGTAGGAATAGGTTTTAGGGAGAATGATGGGAGTTGGGAGGCTGAAGATGAAGGGGGTGACAATAGGGAAGATGCAGAAGTAGGAGGTGAGGTGTTATTAGAGAAGGATGAGGTTAGCTTGGAAATAGAGTCTATAAAAAAATGAATTGAATTGGGTAGCCAGATCTATATCTTGTGCATTTGGGTCTGGGCTTGGGTTTTCTGTTGAGCCAGGTTTTAGGAGGGTAGTGATGCCTTTCCAGAATTTTTGTGGATTGGTTTTGTGGTTGTTTTGGAGTAAGGAGAAATAATTCTGTTTATCAATTGTGATAAGCTTTTTAACTCTATTGCAAAGTGTTTTGAATTCATTAATGGTGGTGGGAGTTTTGTTTCTTTGGTAACGCAACCATGTTTTGTCTCTGAGTCGCATAGCGTTTTTTGTGTTTTTTGTTAGCCAGGGGGTGGTTTTGTTACTTATTCTTTTGGTTTTTATGGGGGAAAAACTATCCAGCAGTTTTAGGAAAGTTGTATTGAAGTGTTCAACAGCATTATCTAGGGGTAGAGTTTTTAGGGGGTTCCAGTTTATTGATTTTAGGGAGTCAGAGAAGGCTATTGGGTTGGATTTTTTTAGATAGCGAGTGCTGATGTAATTATGGGTTACTTGTAATGGAGATGGAAGACATCTGGTGTAAATGGGAAGGTGGTCACTGAGGGAATTAGGAAGAGTTCCACTATCATTGTAGTTGTGAGGGTGAGAGACTAAGATCCAGTCTAGGGTACTTCCACTGGAGAAGTCTTTAGAGGGCCTAGTAGGGAGGTTGATGAGCTGAGAGTACTTATAAAGGTTGATGTTTAGGCGGTGTGTAGGTGAATGAATGGAAGACCAATTAATATTTGTGTCTCCCATGATAATAGTTTCATTACTGATATTGGTAGAAAGCCAGGATAGTATATCTTCAAGTACTGAGATATTGTCTCCAGGGGGAATGTAAAGTGACGCTATGCAAATGTGTTTGTGTTTATTTAAAGAAAATAGAGCTAGAACTAATTCTGCATTGGAGAATTGTGGAATGGGTTTGTTGTAGGGAGTAATGGATAGGGAGGATGAGTAAAGTAGAGCTACTCCCCCACCCTTTTTCTGTACCCGGTCTTTTCTGATGATAGAGTAGTTTGATGGTACTATTTCAGCATCTTTTATATGAGGTTTTAACCAGGTTTCTGAAATAGCTAGGATGTCAGGCTTGTTGTGGTGAAGCCAGGCATGAAAATTGGGGATTTTGTTAACTATGCTTTGGGCATTTAGAGAAGCTAATAGGATGGATTTAGATGTAGGGTAAGTGGTGTTTGGGCCTGGGTTAGGGTGTATATCTCCTGATAGAAGTATGGTTGATAGGAGTTGGATAATGTTGGTGGGGTGTTTGGATTGTCTTGTTTGTATCTTGTATGTTGTTGGGTTTATGTGGATATTGGAGGTTAGAGAGGGGCTAAAGGGTTTATAAGTAGAGCTTAGTTTGTAGTTAAAAGATAGATGGGTCTATATGGGATACAGTGCAGGGGAGATTGAGACAAATGAGTTTGAGTGGGTTGAAGGGAGTGAGCTGGTTGAGTGAAGTAGTGGTGTGTGACTTATGGAGTTGGGCTGGGTGAGGTGATAGATATAAGTAAGGTTTAGTATTAGTAGTAGTTGGATTGAGAATGATGTTAATTTAGCAAGCATGTTGAGGCTGATAAATTAGAATATGTAGTTTAGGTAGGAGGCTTAGGAATAGATTTTGTGTTCAGTATGAAGGGTTAGGTTCATAGGTTCATAGGTTTATACTAGGCTATCTGCCCCAAGGCATTTATAAGCCTAGCCCGAATTTTTGTGGCTTACGCCACTTATATGAAAAAAATACTGTACCCATTAGTTTGTTGTGCCTCTGTCCAGCAGTGACACAGAGATGATTCCCGGGGTAAACCTACGATCTCCCATCCACAGGTCAAGATTTCTCTTGAACAGAGCCAGCGAGGTGCTCTGCCTCACATGGACCGGGACTCTATTCCACAGCATAGGAGTCTCTGAGTGATAAATCTATCCCTCCAGCACGCCCTATTTATATCCGTGCTAAGGTTTAAGTCACTTGCTCTAGTGGTTTTGGTGGATTTGGATTTTTGAGGTGGAGCATGTCCATTAATTCTGGGTTGGACATGGCCTTGTATGTCAGGCACATGTCACCTCTGAGCAGACGGTATGTGACTGAATAGAGCTGGAGTTTCTTCAATCTGGCAGCATATGACAGATTTTGGAGTCCCTTTATCCTTTTGGTGAGAAACTTTTGGGGTCTCTCCAATTGCTGCAGATGTCGGGCAGATACATCCCGAATGGGGCATTGTACTCAATCATTGGTCTGATAAGTGAAGAGTACAGGGGAACAATGACCTCACTAGATCTGGATGTGAATCTCTTCATGATCAGGTGGGCAATGTAGAAGGTCTTTCTAACCACTTTAGCAACGTGAGTGTCAAAAGAAAGGCCACTGTCAACCTGGGTCCCCAGGTCCCTGATAACCTCTTCTGTGCTTAGTGGATTGCCACCTATATGGTAGCTTGGGGTTACCTTGTTTTTCCCAAAGGGTATGACTATACATTTTTGGCGTTAACTTGAGCCCATGGCTCTGGCACCAGGTATGGGTTTCCGTCTGTGGCTTGTGAAGGATATCCGTGTCCGATGCACTTTCCACTATGGCCCAGTTTGCAGTCGCCTGCAAACTTTGTCAGCCAAAGTCCTCCCATGTTGGCCTGTACTTTTGAGAAGTAGATGCCGAACAATAGGGGCCAAGGACCGAGCCTTGTGGGACACCACTTGTGTCCGGCTTGGAGTCTGTCATAGCGCCAGCAACTCTAACCCTGTGGGTTCTGTCCTTCAGTTTGCAACCCATCTTGTGACATATGGGTTTACATTTAAGCTGGTAGTTTTCTACAATACCCGAGTGGGGTATTGTGTCGAAAGCCTTTGCAAGGTCAAGGTAGGCTGTATGGACTGCCTTTCCCTCATCAATGGCCTTGATGACTGTTTCGAAGAAGTCAACCAAGTTCAAAAGGCATGATCTTCCCTTGACGATGTTAGATATTATGAATATAAATATGCTGAAAGATAAAGCATAGAATAAAAAGTTTGCTTGAATATATGTATAGAGTTTAGCAATGTAAAATGTGCATTCATACTATATGTATAACAGACAGGCTTTTCTTCACAGCATCAGGAAATGCCTAAGAAAGCAATACTGGAAAACAAGCATTACATGATTTTCTCATGTTTGTAACAGACATCCTTTTTTATAAATTCAGCAATACGTGATGTTTTTCTAGTAGGAACAGCTTAAACAGATGTTTCCTTTCAGAATGGCATCCTCACATCAGCAAAAGTGCTTAAATCACAAAAGAACAATAGAAAAGTCTAAAAACAGACATTATGTGACTTCCCAGGAAATGTGTTTGTGACTAGCTTTCTATATAGCAGTTCAGTTATGTGAGAGAAGGACAGAGAGAAGGACAGAGAGAGGTATTTTGTAGAAGTCATCATTCATATCTGTAATGAAGGAAAACTTTGTAAATATATGCTACAAATCTGACAGACTATGTGTGGTTTGTTATAAAATAAGTTATCTATGACTGTGCTTATAGCTGCAAAATATATTTCTTTATCAATGTGCAATTTGAAAGGCTTGGTACTTTAAACAGACTACAGATGGAGTCATGATGTGTCTCTGATTCAGCAGTAAACAGCACAGCAAGACTGTGTGTCTTAAGAAGACTTCAAATCCCACAGTAAGCAAGCAAGCAAGCAGAAGTAAGCAGAGAGCAGCTCAATATAATTTTTCAATGGTGACCCTGACGTGATACTTTGGATCCAGTAAGCTCAATATAATTTTTCAATGGTGATCCTTTGACAATGTTCCTAGCCTGAATCCAAAAACAGGGGGAGTGAATGGGTAATGTCACTCCTGTAAAAGCACAGTAACGTTTATGTGAAGTACTTCAGATTTCTACAGTTCTCAACAGTTTGTAGCAATACAGTTTAATAGATGTCTAAATCCAGTGAGACTGCATTGCAGGAAGGTGGAGCAGTTCCATAAATTCTCCAGAAAAGGTACAAGACGAGGTTGTAAGACTGAATCTGCCAGTTTTGCTGTACCAACTTCACAAGTGACTACAGAAACTTTTCAACCATCTACAGTAAAGCAGCTTGGCCATCTGCCTGTCTGTTGACTGGTAAGAAAATTATTCTGTGTTACATACAGTATGAATGCCATAGAGGTAATAATAATAACAGAATAAATGTATATACAGCATATTAGTAAATGTAAAACCTTATTAGGGCAAGTTAGTAGTAAGGCATTATGCAAATGAATTGCAATTTGATAGTAAGGCATTATGCAAATGGATTATAATATTTGACTGGTATCTGAAATAAAATCCTGTGTGGTATAAAATGTTTATTGTGTGTACAATGTCATAAAAATACAGTGCATGACATTATCCAAAGGTTAGACTGTACAGACAAAAATTGTAAAGGTAAAGAACCAAGAAAAGTTATTATGTTGACATTATATTCAAATGTTAGACAGTTATGTTCTGTCACCAGATGTAAAAGGTTTATTTCAGAGTTGCAACAACAGTCAAATCAGTTGCTGATAGACACTCTAGTACATTTTGTTACAAAGAAATGTAATAAACTTCTAAAAGACAGACACAATGAGTTCAGGAAGCTTAGACAAGTTATACACACATCTTTTCAAAAGTGCATAGGAGTTTCAAATTCAGCAGCACGGCTTACTAAAGAATGTCAGAAAGGCCATGCAACATCACAGGAAATTCAACTGCAGTTGCAGGATAAAGGAAATAAATTAGCTGAACTGACAAAGACTAAAAATGTCCTGCATACACAGTTAATCTGTGCAAAAGAAATATATTTTATAATATGTTTATGTTTTGAAAATGGTTAAACATACATGGTAGGATGGTAGGATCTGATGTCTGGACAAATCATTTTTAAATGTTTTACTTTCATTCAGTTAAAGCAAGACATCTTTCAGTACTACAGTAAAGTGAAGCATATGAATGCCATTCTTAGCATAGTCAAAAGGTAAACAAAACAGTTATAGTGCATAAAATTAAATGAAAATAGTTAATAAGAATAAAAATTTAAAGTCACAAGACATGACATACTTGTATAAAGATATACATATACAAGACAGACATGCATGTGTGTTCTTTTCATCTAGAGTACATCTGTTACAATACACAAGAATAACAGACAGACAACAGCAAATATAAATAATATAAATATAAATGTGTTGGTTAAACTAATATCTATAGTAACACCAAACAGTTAAAGTTCTGAATTTTAAAAAGAAAATCACAGATGGTATTATTCAAACAGTTTTTGTAAAATTAATGGCAGGACAGTTAAATAGTTAAATAGATAAATAATAAAAAATATTGAAATCCATGTAAGCTAATTGTAATGTTGTATAAATGCATAGTTATGCAAATCACAATCACATTAAAGGAAAAATGCCAAAAGAATTAACTATAGTTTACAGAGTATGAAATGTGAGCTCTGACCTTCCTAGACTGAATGAATAGTTACAGGAAATGCTGGAAAGATAAGATAAACAACAAGACTGATTGCCAGACAAGTAGCTTGAGTTTTTCTAAAGCATCATTGTTATTAAACATAATTATTAAAATGTTTACAGGCAACACTATTTGGTAATTGTAATAAAATGTCACAATTGTGCATAGATGTCACTTATAATCTGTTTGCAAGTAAATGTTAAAAGGACAAAAAAAAACATATTTAAATAAAAAATGGGCTAGAGTATATATATATATATATATATATATATATATATATATATATATATATATATACAGTTCAAATCAATTGTGCAGGAGGGTGTAAATACCTACTAGAGGTAATATACAGTGAAAGCTTTATTTAGTAACCTAATAAAACAAATGTAGATGACATGCATTCTATTCTCACAGCATAGGGCAGGAAAACAGTGCTGAAGTACTACAGGGGGAGGGGCAGTTTCTCAGTTTTACACTGACTGTATAAGCAGTACTGCACAAGGGTCTGAAATGAAACAACAAGTGTCAGAAATAAAGCTACTGAAAAAAATAAATAATAAGGTTCTAAAATAAAGCTACAGGAAGAAATATCTCATTCCTTCTTGACAATACTCTTTTATGGGGAGGGAAAAACAGGTATTAGTGTATTAGAAATACTGGTAAACTGGATTAAACCTGACAGGATAAGATATTTTACAAGTTGTTAATAGCTATCATAATGGTTATTATTGTATTGTTTAGAATTAAATTGTATTTACAACCAGTTAAATTGTAAAGCTATACAAGAGATTGTTTAAAAAAAACAAGAGATGGCTTAAAATTGATAAAGCTATACAAGACAGAATAAAGATATGCAAAATGCATAAATGTTTCTAATAGCAAGAATGGTCACTATTTTCAATATGTTTTTGACAAAACAATGTTGGTATAAAAAAAGCATGAATATTTTAATTGCTGAGTATGTAGTTTAAAATAACAGGACATATGCATTTGGTGGCAATTCCACTAGATATTTCTAAAGAGACAAACATTTTCCAAGATTTTGCTTAATATTAATGTTATTAAATTTGTAAGATTAGACTAAATGCACTTTATAGTCATTGTATGCAGAAGAATTCAGTACAAATGATAGTCTTTGTATGTACAAATGCAGAAGAATTCAGTACAAATTAAATGAATGTCTAGTAATAAATATGTGTGAAAAAAACAAGTTTTAAAAAAAAAATGGGTCCAGGGTACCTACTAGATTGAAATGCATAAATAGCAAACAGTCTGTGTAAATACATACTGATCAGGATACATTGTAATCAGTATTCAACCAAGATGTTAATGGGCAGTTCAAAGACATGACCACAATGTTATGGTTAAAATAACATTGAAACTGTATATTTTCAGCAGTGTATAAATGCTTGTAGTAGCACATAGTTATTGTCTCTTATAGTTAATTCAACAGTTGCAAAGAGTTAATGAAACAATTCTAAGTCATAAATTAAATTATGTGATTGCAAAATAATAAATTAATCAAGTAAAATTAAAACAGACACAGCTCATAACCGATAAAATATTTTCACAGAATGGTCTGCAAAAGAAAAAGTTGTGAAATACATTCAGTTTTGGTAGTAATACTTTAATATCATTGTATTAACTGTGTAAAATTGCATTTTGACTTGTATCAAAAAAGACTAAAGGTTTTATATAAAAATAATGTGTTTTTTATATAAAATGTTTTGAGTATGTTTAAAAACAGAGGGAATTGTTAGATATTATGAATATAAATATGCTGAAAGATAAAGCATAGAATAAAAAGTTTGCTTGAATATATGTATAGAGTTTAGCAATGTAAAATGTGCATTCATACTATATGTATAACAGACAGGCTTTTCTTCACAGCATCAGGAAATGCCTAAGAAAGCAATACTGGAAAACAAGCATTACATGATCTTCTCATGTTTGTAACAGACATCCTTTTTTATAAATTCAGCAATACGTGATGTTTTTCTAGTAGGAACAGCTTAAACAGATGTTTCCTTTCAGAATGGCATCCTCACATCAGCAAAAGTGCTTAAATCACAAAAAAACAATAGAAAAGTCTAAAAACAGACATTATGTGACTTCCCAGGAAATGTGTTCGTGACTAGCTTTCTATATAGCAGTTCAGTTATGTGAGAGAAGGACAGAGAGAAGGACAGAGAGAGGTATTTTGTAGAAGTCATCATTCATATCTGTAATGAAGGAAAACTTTGTAAATATATGCTACAAATCTGACAGACTACGTGTGGTTTGTTATAAAATAAGTTATCTATGACTGTGCTTATAGCTGCAAAATATATTTCTTTATCAATGTGCAATTTGAAAGGCTTGGTACTTTAAACAGACTACAGATGGAGTCATGATGTGTCTCTGATTCAGCAGTAAACAGCACAGCAAGACTGTGTGTCTTAAGAAGACTTCAAATCCCACAGTAAGCAAGCAAGCAAGCAGAAGTAAGCAGAGAGCAGCTCAATATAATTTTTCAGACGAAGCCAAACTGGGTCGGGTCCAATGTCTGCAAGTCCCCTATATCTTTGTTTATGAGCTCCATTATGATCCTCTCCATAGCTTTGCAGACTAGACTTGTTAAGCTTATGGGGCGGTAATTACCAGGGTCTGTAGAGGCACCGCCTTTGTGGAGTGGGACCACAGTTGCCGTACGCCACTCCTTGGGCACGTATCCTGTGGTAAGGCTGAGATTAAACAGCTGCCTTATGTGCGGTATGAGTAGATGGATTATAGGGGGAGGGGGAAGATGATGGTGAAAGGGGAGGAGTGTGATAGGTAGAGAGGAAGAAGGTGGAGAAAGGGGTGGGGTGTAAATGGTAGACAGGAAGTAGGAGTGGTCTGGTAAGTATAAGTGTAGATGCACTGGGGGTGGGTGAGATTTGGGGGTAGGGTAGGGGAGCGGAGTGAGCCCGCAGGGCGAACGGAGCGGGTAGAAAATGGCAATGGAGCAGCTGGAGGAGAGACAATCAGTCAGCAGAGCTGATTACTTTTGGAAAGGTTAGCAAGTCTAAAGTGGGAAGGAACACAGATAGGAGGGAGGCTGTTATAGAACAGGAGAGTGTAATAAGTAAGAAAAAGGGTACAGTGTGAAGTGTTAGAGTAGTTCAGTTTAATAGAAGTATGGAGTAATAATGGCAGAATGTGAAATAGATAAGCAGGAGAAAAGTTTAGATGGGATAGGGGTGCCACTGGAGAGCCACCCCAGAAGAAATGGTGCAAGAGGAAGCACCTTGACTCCCCTGGAGGAATCTATCACAGAAGACACTGATTGTGATGAAGAGGAAGGGGACCCTCATTCTCTCCCAGATGATGTTTTATTTGGGGACATTTTCAAAATCCTCAAACAGCGGGGGGGATGTAAGTCCTCTAACCCTTCTTCTAAGGAATCAGTTTTGGCAGGCCTTCCATACCCGGCCATCTACTTTCTGGGTGACCCCACCAGCAGATGATCTAAATAAACTAATTGTGCATGCCTGGAAGGCCCCAGACAATGTAGAACCTGTCCCCCGGAGGCCGGACAAAGTTTTATCTACACCTGAAGACTAGCCCCACTGGTTCAAGCAGCTGACAGTTGACTTTATGGTCATGGTGGTGGCCACCAAGAGGGAATTGGCAGAAGATAGTTTCACTGTTCATCCTCCAAATAGGGAATCCCAGATCAAGGACAGACTGGAGAAACGGACTTATGCTTCAGCGACCTTTGCCATTCGGTCATTGAATTATCTGGTGCACTTTACTCGCCTCTAAAGAGACTTAGTTTCTGAAATGGCTTCCTCTTTGGTGGGGGTACTGCCTGATGAGGTGCATGACACTGTCGCCTCACAGCTACCTAACCTTGAATCCATCTCAAACTCCTCGATGCGTTTGATATCTCACACCACCGAGGGGGCAGCCTGAGCGGCCGCATCTGCTGTTGTCATGAGACGTAATGCTTGGATGCGGTTGTGTGATTTCACAGACCCTTTTAAATCTTCCTTCATTAATGTGCCTGTCGACGAATCTGCACTTTTTGGTCCCAAGGTATGTGACACACTTGCACGTAGTGAGAAAGACGGAAAGACCTTGTCTGCTGTGGGCATACATTTTTCCAACCAACAGAGACCCTACTCCAGGAACCAGAAGGGGGGAAAGATATGGTTCAAGAAATCCCAAGGATCCTTTTGTGACACTTTTGGTGAGCAATCCCCTCAGGGCAGAGGGGGCTACTCATATGAAAGATGTAATTTTTGGGGTAGAGGGGGTCTGCGTAACCAGGGAGCCAGAGATTCTTTCCCCGTCAGACCCTAACAGCGCTCCTGAGCAGCTGCCCGATTGCTTTCCTCTGGAAGCAGTCGGGGGGTCGTTTCTCTCTACATCTACTAGCCTGGCATCTTATTACTACCGATATTTGGCTGCAAAGAATAATATCCAGAGGCTACCAAATACCCTTTGACCTAACTCCCAGACCTGTCAAATGAATCGCCGATGTACCACCCAATCAGAGAAGATTAGCAGCCTTAGAAATAGAAAAACTGCTAAGGAAAAAGGGTCATCCAACCAGTCCCACAAGAACAGACAGGATCCGAGTTTTACTCGAGGTTCTTTTTAGTGCCAAAAAAGACAGGGGACTGGAGACCAATCCTGGATCTCAGCCTACTCAACAAATTTATCAAACCTCAAAAATTCCTGATGGTCACAGCACAGTCCATTCTTCCCTTCCTAGGGGAGACAATTGGATGTGTTCTATAGACCTACTGGATGTGTACTACTATATAAAGATGGATCACCACTCCGCTTTCGGCTGGGAGTCAATCACTACCAGTTCAGGGCATTGCCATTTGGTCTCTTAACTGCCCCCCGAGTGTTCACCAAATGTATGGCAGTTGTGGTAGCTCATCTTTGACTACAAAGATTTCAGGTGTTTCCCTATCTAGATGATTGGCTCCTTACTGCTCCAACCAGGAATCTCTTAGTTCGCAGCCTTTCTTATACTCAAGATCTCGCTCTCTGCTTAGGGATTACAATCAACAAAGACACTGGAGTTTATTGGAGTGGTCTTCAACACAACATCCTGGCAAGCTTTTCTCTCCCCTCACAGGCTTTTGAAAATAAGATACCGAATTCAAGTTCTTCTGCCTCACACATTTGTATTAGCGTGTCTTGTACTGCAACTCTTGGGCTCCATGGCAGCTGCCATTACTTTGGTACCACTGGCGAGACTGCACATGAGAATCCTGCATTGGCTCCTTTCCGCAAAATGGTCATTGTTAACCCACCCACTCAACCACATGATACGCCTTATGAGCCGTTGCAAGGAGGAAATACTATGGTGGACGGAGCCACAAAAGAATCTTTGGTGTCGACCATTCTGTCTTCCCCAGCCCATGGCCATGGCGACCACAGATGCTTCTCTTTTGAGGTGGGGGGGCATTTCCAGGGAAAGACTGTCCAAGGCACCTGGACCCCCTCGAGGCCAACTTGCACATAAATGCTCTGGAACTGAGGCCAGTTCTCTTAGTGTTGCAAGCGTTCCATGCATCTCTGCCTTCAGGGACCATTACAATTCAGTCAGACAACCTGTCATTTGTCTGGTATATCAACAAGGAAGGCGGAACCCGATCTTACCTCCAGTGTTGGGAAGCCATGAGGATTTGGGGCTGGGCGGTAGCTTCCAATCCCCTTCTTATAGCAACACACATTCCCTGGAGCTCCAACCTTATTGTGGACAATCTGAGCAGGAACATCCTGATGCCTCATGAATGGTCCCTCAATCCTGTAATAACAGCTCGGATCTTCCAGCATTGGGGCAATCCTTGCTGCAACCTGTTTGCTTCCCCCCTGAATTACAAATGCAGGAGCTATTTTGCCTTGATTCCCCCTCAGGGGGAATCACCGAGGGATGCTCTAACACACGATTGGCCCCCGGGTCTTCTGTATGCCTTTTCCCCATTTCCCCTCATCCCAAAATTTCTCCAGAAAGCTCAGAGGTTGAAAAGCAAAGTGATCCTCATTGCTCTCTACTGGCCACGTCAAGTCTGGTTCCCTTTTCTATGGCATCATCTGATTCACAGCCCGTAGATCCTGGATCATTCCCAGGACCTGTTATCCCATCCTCAGGGATTGATCCACCTGAACCTGCACAGTCTCAAGCTCACAGCCTGGTTCCTCCACTTCCAATGATTGCCAGACTACCTGACATCCCATCTTCTGTTCGTGAAATTCTTCTAGCCTCACACAAACCTTCTACTAGAAAGGTTTATTCTAGTAAATGGACTAGGTTCTCTATTTGGGCCAAAGATCAGAACTTAGACCCTTTCTCTATGCCTATTCAAAAGATTCTGCAATACCTGACTACTCTCCTGCATGCAGGAGCCTCTGCTTCAATGATCACTGTACATTTAGTAGCTATCGTTAATTTTCATAATGGTCTGGAAAATTCTTTGATTATGTCATACTGCCTATGCAAGACTTTTTTGAAGGGAGTATTACATGTTAAACCTCCAGTCAAGCCTCCCTTAGATCCCTGGGACTTGAGTATGGTGCTTCAATCTCTTACAGGCTCTCCCTTTGAGCCTTTTGATTCATGTGACTTAAAATTTTTGTCTTGGAAAACCATACTTCTAGTAGCACTCACCTCAGAGAGAAGAGTATCTGAGCTGTAGGCCTTGAGTGTCAAGAGTCCTTACTTGATCTTCTACATGGACAGGGTGTCCCTTTGCACTGACCTTTCCTTTTTTCCCAAGGTCATTTCAGGTTTTTCCATTAATCAATCTATTGACCTGCTGGTTTTCTTCCCAAGGCATTCTAATAGAGGGGAGTACCTTTTGCACACCCTTGATGTGCACCGACAGCTTCGTTGTTATTTGCACATGACTAAATCTTTCAGGAAAACAGACCAATTGTTTCTGGCCTTTGCAGGACCCAGATTGGGTAAACCTGTTTCCAAAGTGACCTTATCCTTTTTGCTTAGAAACGCCATTATCTTTATCTACCAACAGAATAAGCTACCCTTACCTTCCAGAATAAAAGCTCATTCTATCAGATCTATGGCTACTTCTGTAGCTTTTCATTCCAGAGCCTCTATGGATGATATATGGGTAGCAGCCATGTGGACAAGACCTCATACCTTCATATCTCATTACAAATTGGATTTGGCCTCCAGGGGATGAGCATCTTTTGGTTCTATGGTGCTCAGGAATATCCTCCCTTAGGGCCACCCAGGACTCAAGTAGCTGGGGACTCGGTCCTATCTGTAAAGTATGAATAAAGACTTACAACTTTAGATAAAGAAGTTATGTCTTACCATAACATTCCATCTGAGTTGTAGATCTTTATTCATTCTTTACTTCCCGCCCTCCTTGCCCCTGCCTGGACTCTTGGTGGATCTCAGGTACTCCTGGTTAGGGTATCTGCACAGACAGAACCTCCTGCTTTTTCTATTACTACATCTTTACCTAGGGCTGGCAAACTTGATCTGGAGTATCTTGGAGAGGGGCATTGTGGGTAGGTTCTTAGCTGAGAGTTTTTGGCTTGCACGAGCTGGAAAACAGCCATTTCAGTTCCGAGGATGAAACTGAGGTCTTATCTGTAAAGAATGAATAAAGATCTACAACTCAGATGGAATGTTATGGAAAGACATAACTTCTTTTTCACTTCTCTTCACCAACAACACATTTTTCCCTCCTTTTTTTAATATATATTTGTGAATACTAAAAGGAAATAATTCAAAGGGCATATGTACATGAATGGAACATTTCAGAGTTAATCACGAACATGTCCCCAATCCCAATAAGCATAACAGTGACTATTATTAATCTAATAAATATTGTAATAATTAATTAAGTTCACTATTCCAATTAGTCTACCTTAAAACTAGATTATTTTAGACTATTATTTATCTATGTATAGATAGTGAGTTATTAAATATATACAGACTATATTAGTATAGTAAATAGGAGAGAATTTAGAAAGGGAGACAAGATGCAGTTAAAATAATAATGAGAAAAGAGAGAAGAGAGGGAAAGAAAAGAGAAAATTAAGAGAAAATACACATATACTATATATGTTGATTTACAGTATAACTATTTTATGTGCTATATAACCCTCCTTCTTTGAAAGAAAAGTACCCTGTTTTACATACCTGAGGTAATGTGAAAACTCTCATGTGCCATCTATTTTAAAAAATATATAGATAAAGATTCCAGTAGTTAGTTACCTTTGTTTTAAAATTCCAAGCAGTAAAATTGGTCCTTTAAAGTAATGTTAAAACAATTCATATCACAGTAGATGCTTTGAGAGATTTGGCTGTAACAGTGTCAGTCTTTTGCTTCTTCTTTTTGACATCTGTCCAGACATTTGTTTCTTTTGTTCTCCTGAGAGAAGGTGACATCCAATCCATATCTTCTGGTAAAGTAATCTCATTATTAGTTTTAATAAATGAAGAGGCTTCCTCTAAGTCAATAAAAGTCCTCATCTCGTTGGCATACAGTATTCTTATCTTAGCTGGATATGCAAGTTGCGCCTTGATGTTATTTTGTTTCAGAAACTTTATCATTGGCCACACTTTTTTCCTTTGTTCCATTATTCTAGATGAATAGTTGTTATCAAATCTCATCAGGCTCTGTTTATATTTTAGAGGTGCCTTCCTCCAAGCAGATCTTAAAATCAGTTCCTTGTCCAAGTATGAAAGAAATTTGATAATTATTGACCTAGGAGGAGAGTTTGAGTTAGTGGCAGGTTTCCCAAGAGCTCTGTGTGACCTCTCAATGCCAAAGGAAAGTCCTTCTTTTAAATTTAAAAAGTCAGGGATCCAGCTTGATAAAAAGGAAATAATATCCTCACCTTCTGTGTTTTTGGGTAATCCGAAAATCCTGATGTTATTTCTCCTCTCCCTATTTTCCAAGTCATCTACTTTATTAACCAACCAAGTGTTTTGTTTAAGAAGCAGTTCTTTCTGTGTTTCCTCTTCCTTAAGTCTGCTTTCTAAGTCATTTGGAGAAACCTCTATTCCTGTTATCCTTGTCTGGTGTTGTTGTAGCATTTCCTTGAGGGTGTCAACCTGTTTTTGACTGCTTGTTTTAAGATTTTCTAGGTTCTCTTTAAAATTATCCATCTTCAAAGACAACTCCTGCAGGGTAGATGCTATCTGTTGTAGTTTAAGGCAGCATCCTGGTGAGAATTCCTTGAGTTGCTCATTTTAACAAGTGAATATATCTCCAAGCTTTTTGACAGGAAATTATTTGTAAAACTTCACCAAAGTTTCTAATTATGTAAATTAGACTTTTATTTATAACATTTTATACTTTGAAGAAAAAAAAGAATATTTTCCTGTCTTATTTAACTAGTTATATGGAGCTCTAAAATACTGCTGCTTTCAGTTAGCCATTCAGGCCCCGCCCCTTTCAACCTTTTATTCACTGTTAAATACACTCTAACAAATAGACTTCATCAGAATCAACTTTCTACTCATAATAGGTCATTGAATATACTGCAGTCATGTGATTAATTAAATGAGGTAGGGAGTTGATTTCACTGAATTCTAGTCTTGTCATTTAAGATGAAAGTGCTCAATCTAATAAAGTAGCTCCTGGGATGTGGTGTAGTTTTTGGTTTAAAGAATAGAAAGCAGTAAAGAAATATAATGTGACAAAAGGCAATATGTACTAAATACGGCATGCAGTTGCCATGTAAGACAAACCTTTCCTGTAATATTACAATGAGAATTTGCTGACACGAGAAGCCAACCAAATGCCAACAATAGTAATATATGTCAAGACGATGGAAAGGGAAATTTTAATTTACCTGACCTTTTAGATTTTTCGGCACTAAAATGTGCACAGAGACAGGCAAGCCATTCTAGCCATATTTAGACATACTTGAGTGAGAGCAGCAATGATGATAGGCCAGGGCTGAGGATGCAGAAAGAGAAACTGAGCAAAGGACTGAGTAAATGTAATGCTTTGGCAGATGACCATGGTATTATAAAAAGTCATAATGTGTTAAGATCTTCTGTTAGCATTATTTGTATATTAATGAAAAGCACTTTACAGTGCCTGAATGTTGTTTTAATTTTATCTCTAGATTCATACAATGATACTAAGCTATTGGCCCGGAGGCCCTTATAAGCCTAGAGAACAATTTTACCCATGTTTGCTCAAAGTCAGCACATGTTTCCCCTGTCCAGCAAGGACACAGGTGGGATCACAGGGAGTATATTTTCTGTTTCCCATCTAGTCATCCAGGTTCCTCTTAAAGAGGGCTAGAGAGGTACTCTGCTTGGCATAGAGAGTCTATTCCACAGATGAGGGAGTCTTTGGGACACAAATCTATCCCGCCAGCAAGTTCTATTAATGTCACAGACCAGGTTAAGGTCTTGCATGCAGTTTGCGTGAGTGGAATTTGCTTAAGGAATTGCAGCAACTCCATCAAAGCTGGGTCTGAAATGGCCCTGTATGCCAGACACAGGTCACCTCTGAGCAGTCTGCATTTGACTGAGTAGAGGGACAGGGCTTTTAGCCTATCTGTATAGGACAGCTGTTTGTGACTCTGGATTTTCCTGGTCAGGAACCTCTGTGGTCTCTCCAACTGCTGCATGTGCTTGGCAAGGTACATGCCGAAGGGGGCATTGTACTCAATAATGGGTCTGATAAGGGAGGAGTACAGGGATGTTATGACCTCCTTGTTCCTGGATAAAATACCCTTATTATACTGCAAGAATGTACTTGGCTGATGCTATAGTTGAATTTTGCTTTGATTTTTAATAACAATATGATGGACAACTTTATTTCCTTTGACACACTGTTAGTTTAAACTGTTAGTTTATCAAAATATTACGTGATGGGAACATGTGAAGAGCCTTAATATCAAAACAACAATATTGCTGTTATTATTTGAATACTGAAGAGAAGGAACTGTTGGATAAATTGGTACATTACCATTTTATATAAATAATGAAGCTGGACGAAGATGGGGGTCTGGTTATAACATTATCATAGTAATATGTTTAGCTCTTTGACACTGAAAGATATACACTTGTCTCTAGAAATGAAATTAGTATAAAACATGGACATATTGTTTTTTCTTTACATAAGTTGTTGACACAACATGTCATTTCCCCATCCCTTTATAGGTTCTTGAAGGTTGAATACTCCAAAATACCAACAATCATTGGCATGCCTATAATTCAGCTGTACACACAGAATCCTCCATTTCACCTTGTGGCTGCACAAGGTTCACTTATCCATTAGCTGTTTTTATTGACAGAAAGATTAAGCAGTTTTATGAAAAGTATCCTCACGTGTTAAAGGATGCCTGGGATTTTTAGGGAGTTTAAGGGATGATAAATATATATGGTGAAGAACTGATTTTGGTCATTGACTGACTTATTTTCAGCTGTTCATCTTGAGGGTGGGTTAAACTACTTCATTGAGGCTTTATGAATAAACGATGTCCTCTCTGTAAAATAAATTAGTATTACAATAATTTTCATAACAATTTCATATATTTTGAAAGAGAATCTTATCAGTAAAAAAGTGGTGCAGTGATAGGAGTGGCATGTGTCCCAGTATGCACCAACCTTGTTACGTAAGTCTGGGAGCAGACCATTGTTCTCAAATCTACTTATAGCATTTGTAGGAAATTGTATGTTAGGTTGTTTGATGACATCTATTTTTATGGAAGATCCGACTACAGTAATTATTGGATATATATGGCAAAATCATTTTTTTGAAGTTAACTCATGACTATTCCAAAGATGATATAGAATATTTAGAAGTTACTAAAAAGTAAGGACTAAAATCAGGGGAGATTTCCTTCTAACATCTATAGGAAGCCAACCTTTTCAAATTCCTATCTTCATTACAACAGTAATTACAACAGTAGGAGCCCATGATGTATAAAAGAAGTCTCATGTAGGCACAGATGGTTAGATTAGCCAAGATTATTTCAGAAGAAGATGTTTTAGATAACAAATTGAAAACTTAGTATCTATGTTTGTCCAAAGTGGATACCTACAAGACGTTTTAAATTATATTAAGAAAGATTGCAGAAGAAAGGGGGTCTAAGTATTTAGCACTACTGGATGTGGGACAAGGAAAAATAAAACAAATTCCACAAGAGAAAACAATCTTGAGAATGCAATGGCATTGAGTTATAACACAAACACAAGGCATGACCACTAATGGACAGAGACAATTCCTAAATGCTTTATCCCATGCATGGGTCCCCTTGAATTATCTGTGGTATGATTCCAGTTCTTCTCATTAGGGTAATATAGAATTATTGACCATGGGATGGGTAAGGCCAATCTCTAACCAAATGGGATACTTCAAGCACAAAAAGGGAAACTGTCTAGGCTTAAAATGGCCAGCAAGTGCAAATAGGTTAGCACTTAACTGTTAACCTATGAACCTATGAACCTATGGCAGGAACATGATTAGTCAGAACTGGAGGCTGTTTTCCACATCAGATGGATTAAATACTGTTTTAGGTGATGAATCATGTTTTGTTTATAAGAGACATTTTAACATCAAAGACAAAAGAGGGTGTTGTAAAAATCATTATATTGAAGAGTTTAACCACACAAACAGCAAGAAAGGGACAAATTAAGGGTGGTGGTTGTAATCAATGCAAATCTGTCTTTGTAGGAGAAATGTTAAACATGGACAGTTATAAGAAAGTAACAAGATCTGCTAAATGTTTATACTATAGGGTAAGGGAGTTTATTTTGCTGTGCAATTCTCAAAGTCATTTTTTGTTAGAAAAATAGAAAGAACATTAAGAAAAATAATCTATGAATATTATTACATATAATCAAGAGAAAAAGAAACAACACTTTATAAAAGTGCACACAAAGCTGCCATGATTTTTAACAATTTAATATTGCATTTTTGGAAGAAGTATCACGATGCCCTACGGTGGACCACTGCAATTAAAAATTGAGTATAGGAAATTAATCTGGCAGCTTAGGCTAAATTTTCACCTTGGCTTGAATAATGTCATGTTAATAAATCATGTTTTAAAGATTACATGCAGTTAAGCTGTCACTGTGATATTTTGCTATACTTGTAATGAAATGTTTGAGTTTTTAACAAAAAATAATGGATGGGTACCTTTTTTGAATATGTTTTATTAGCATATTTTTTTGTATATATCTGACTTACAAACTTATATTTATAAAAAAGGGATCGACCGACATGAAGTAGTCTGATCACGTTTTGAGTGATTAAGGTTGACTATATATTTTGAGATGGTTATCCTGTGATCACCTGATTTATTATTCGATATGTACTATAGCATGTTTTAACTGTTCTGAAGAAATCCAATTATGCTTAGGATAAAAGCATGAAACATTTTAATAAAATGATGTTTGTAAGTAATTCTTGGAGATTTTTATTGGGAGTGTAACTTCAGTTTGTTTTTGAGTTTTGTCAGTTCTGCCTCTGTGCTTTGTTGTGTAATCACCGAGCAACATAAACTAACCATATTGAATCACATTTGAAAAAACATATGAAAAGAATAAGACCAATCACTGTCACAGTGCATGAGCCTTTTAGTGTGTACAATATATTTATAAGCAAACCTGCTACAACATGCTTGCCTTTGCTGTTAGCCAGTGCATTTTAGATGATCATACAATATTTGACATCAGCCTCGAGATTCTGAAATGTGGTGTTTGTGATTATGACCAAGTCAACACCATTTACCATTATTGTACAATAGACGGTGTCCTGTTCGATTCTCAGCTAGAGCATCTTCTGTGTGGAGACATGCGTGAATGGGCGTACCTTCATTGAAGGTTGTGCGTCAGGGCTGGCAACTCAGCACGTAAAAATCTACTGCTAATCATTAGCGGACCAGAGTTCCACTGTGGCAACCCCTAAAGCCGAAAGACACAACAACAACATGCTCTGAGGCTCATTAGAAATGCATGCCAACAGGTCAGCTTGTACAATAAGCAGCTCCTTATTTCAGCCACATAAAGACCCTTAGAAAGATCATTTTAGACCAGCCTGTGGTCTGAGTAAAGTACAAGCAGTTGTTGTAAACACTGACCATGCATAAGCATCTAGTGTAGTTATACAGACTCTCACACAGATGGTGATACTAATATAATGAAATGTTGTTGTGACCAAGGCAAAAGATATGCAGAAAAATGTCTGACCAACTGAAGTAAGGCTATGATTGGTAAGAGCTGAGTTTGAGGTGGTAGTGCGGCAACAAAAACAACATAAACTGACAGAAGACTGCAAAGGGAGCTGGTGAATATAACAGGGATGCAGAATGCAATGGAGAAGGGGGCATGACACATATACACAGATATCCATCTGAAATACCTAAATATGGACAACTGAAGCTCAGACAGGATGGGGCTACATTAAAGTAGTATAATGTTCCAAACTGCATCACTGCTGACATCATCATGTGTTTATGTTATCAGTGTATCTGCACCAGTGGTAGCTGGTGACTTCAAAGTAAGGGGGGGGGGGCTGCAGGAAGCAACAGAATGGGTAGGCTCTGTTACAGCAGGTCACTGACCATTATCCATGATCAACAACAGATAGTGTCATTAATTTTTATCTACAGACTACCTTATAATGTGTCCACTCCAGACATGGAGTAGATGAAGGACTTCATGGAGGCCACTGTTATATACTAGCCCCCTGCACCTCCCCAGTGCCTCTCTCCTGTCCCCCCATTCCAATCTCACATCATTCAAATAGATTACTTCTTTCTTGTTTTTTGACACTTTGTCTTACTTTTTAACGTTTCATCATCATAATTTTAAACACAGACTCCACTGTAATAAGTTTGGAGAAAATGACTGAAGTAAGCCAGGTGTTGGCCCCCAAAAGTCCTAAGTTTCCAGATGACCTGAGCTGCATGCTTTTTTCTGGTCTGAAACTCAAATTGTCATTATTTAGTAATTGCAGTCCTCTCTGATTTGCCCAAACTCCACATATTTTACAAGAACACAGATCAAAATTGTTTGTCTTTTCAGCTTTACCCAGTTAGGGGTCGCCACAGTGGAACTCTGGTCCGCTAATGATTGGCAGTAGCTTTTTTATGGTGCCGAGTTGCTAGCCCGATGCTCAACCTTCAGCAAAGGCACACCCATTCATGCATGTCTTTTGGAGGCCACTCGACCGCAGGGAGGCATGCAGACTTCACACAGAAGGCACTCCAGCCATGAATCGAACAGGAGAACCTCTTGCTGTGAGGCAACAATGCTACCGCTGTACCACCGCGGCTATAAGATCAAAATATGAGGCAAAAATCAGAGACAGTTGACTCCCTTTTTTGACCCCCTCCCCCAACACACACATACTACACCGCTCAACTTCTTTGCTCAAGAATTCTGGACAAAGCCAGCAAAGATGCAATATGTGAACAGTTCAAAGCTTATATATCCCCCATACATACATTCATACATAAATACATAGATACATACATACATAAACACACACACACACACACACACACACACACACACACACACACACACACACACACACACACACACACACACACACACACACACACACACACACACACACACACACACACACACACACTCTTTAAGAACTTAGCTTATCTTCCTCCTACATGCTGACAATAGCAAGTGGAGAGACTGAAATAAATAATATACAGTCTTTAAAGAAAATAAACAAATTAAAATTTATTTCCACACTCCTTTCCCATGTTAACCTCTTCCTTTTTCCTTTCTCATGGTATCATCTAAGGCAGCCTAAGTCAATATGAATGGCATGTTGCTGCTTCATGCTTCAGTCTGGTGAGGATGATACTTTTGTTGATGTGGATTGGCACTGATCAAACCCGATGATGCTCTTGTAAGCCACAGCCAACACCAGAAACCTCCCCTGATCTGTACTACAATGGCAAACCTGATCTAAAACACAATATCAACCCTTAAGAGATTTGAACTCATTACCCTTTTCAGTGATGCTCTTGTACAACTACATTAACAAGGTGCGCTTTTCAGGAGGCAGGGAAACACATATCAGGGAAAACAGTAATCCAAATACAGGCCTCAAGGGAATTGAAACCAGGAATCTCTCCAGCGATAGTCTCTTAAACATGGCATTAGCTAGATAAACTATATTAGAGTAATAATGAAGGGGTCAGGGAAACACATATCAGGGAAGTGTTGCACATCAGACTGGAAGCAGTAATAAAAAGACCAGCATCAAGAAAACTGAACCCAGGACTCTCTCCAGTAGTAGTCTCTTAAATGCAGTATTAGTTATCATCGTCATCAACCTCCTTTTTTCCATTTTCTATATAGGGTCCAGGTATTATGTCAGCTGTTACCATCTTTCTTCATTTAATGCCACTCTCCTATCTTCTTAGGTTCATAGGTTCATAGGTAGGTACTAGGCTATCTGCCCAAGGGCATTTATAAGCCTAGCCTGAGTGTGTCAGCTTTCGCTACCCCACTGATTAATTAACTGATCCTCTGTCAAGCAGAGCCAATGAAGTGATCCCAGGGGTGTATTTTCTGTTACCCATCCACATGTCAAGGTTTCTCTTGAAGAGTGTTAGTGAGGGGCTCTGCCTGATGTAATTTGGAATTTTATTCCAAAGCATGGGGGGCCTCTGTGACAGGAATCTATCTCTCCAGCATGTTCTATTTATTGTTGTGGTGAGGTTTAGCTCACTAGAGTGAGTGTCTTGCAGTGACTTGGATTTCTTTAGGTGAAGCATGTCCATCAATTCTGAGTTCGACATGGCTTTGTAAGTCAGGCAGAGATCACCTTTGAATAGGCGATATGCCACTGATTACAGCCAGAGTTTTTTCATTCGGGCTGCATAGGACATATGTTTGAGACCAGTAATCCTCTTGGTGAGGTACTTTTGTGGTCTTTCCAGCTGTTGGAAGTGTCTTGTGAGGTACATCCCAAATGGAGCATTGTACTCTATGATAGGTCTAATGAGTGACGAGTAGAGGGGGCACTATAACCTCTTTATTTCTAGATGCGAACCCTTTAGTAATTAGATGGGCCACATAAAAAGATTTCCTAACTATTTTGGCAATATGATTGTTAAAGGAGAGATTACTATCTACCTGGGTCCCCAGATCTCTTATTACCTCTTCTGTATTAAGGGGGTTGCCACCTATGTGGTAATTCATGGGTGTTTTGTTTTTCCCAAATGGAATGACTATGCATTTTTGGCATTTAGCTTGAGGCCATGACTTTGACACCAGGTGTCCGTCTCAGTAAGGCCCTTTTGGAGGATGTCCGTGTCAGCTGGAGAGTCAATTATGGCTCCCAGTTTGCAGTAATCGACGAACTTGGTTAGCTATAGTCCTCCTGTGTTTGCCTGCACTTCTGAGAAGTATATGCCAAACAGTAGGGGTCCCAGGACTGAGCCTTGCGGGACACCACTTATGACTGGTTTAGAGTTGGACCTGGAGCCCGCTATTCTTACCATGTGAGTTCTGTCTGTAAGTCAGTTGGCAACCCATCTCATGACGTAGGGGTTTATGGTCAGGCTGGTGAGTTTATCTGTAATACCTGAGTAAGGAATGGTGTTGAAAGCCTTGGCGAGGCCAAGGTAGGCGGTGTGAACCACCTTTCCCTCATCTGTGGCCTTGGTGACTGTCTTGAAGAAGTCAACCAGGTTTAGTAGGCATGATATGCCCTTACCAAAGCAAACTGGGTCGGGTCAAGTGTTTGGAGGTTCCCAATGCCTTTGTTAATGAGTTCCATGATGATGCGCTTCATAGCCTTGCAGACCAGGCTAGTCAGGCTTATGGGGCGATAGTTACCAGGGTCAGTTGTGGCCCCTCTTTTGTGGAGAGGAATAACCATTGCTGTGCTCCATTCTAGGGGCACGTAGCCTGTGGAGAGGCTGAGGTTGAACAGCATGTTTAGGCGGTCATGCTTGAGTGTTCCAGGTCTTCTCTCACTCAATCCTACCATTTCTTTGCTGGACACTCTTGTTACTCTTGCCTGTTTTCTGTCCCTCCCAAATTGCTTTTAGCTGATTGCCTTCTCCTTTCCTGCACATGTGCCCACACCACTGTAATTTGTTCTCTTTGACCATGTCTACAATTGGAGCTGCATTTGTTTTTGCTCTCTCCTAAATCTTCTTCAACAGACTGTGTTCTGCTGTATTGCACATGTGCCCAAACCACCATAATCTGTTCTGTTTGATGGTGTCTGTGATTGGAGTTATACTGACTTCTGCTCTGATGTCCTTGTTTATTCATCTATCCCAGAGTGTGCATCCTACTAGCTATGTGAAGCAGTTCATCTCCATCACCTCTGGCTTCTTCAAATGCTCTTTCTTCACTGCTGAAGTTTCTGTACCATTTAGTAGTACTGGTTGCTACACTGTTCAACTTATTTGGTATTTTTCTCTCACAGACTGTCCCTGCCACTATGCTGCACCCCGTCTGATTTTAGCTTTGACCTCCTCATTCTGACTTCCCTTCCCCTCAACCACCTCTACCAGATACATGAAGTTGTTAACCTATTGCTCTACTTTCTCTTTTATCTCAATTTTCAACTTCTTCTGATTTCCCCCATTTGCTGCCATGACAGCAGCCTTGTATGTGCACAGTTTAATCCCATATGTTTTCAGTTTTGTACTTCATTCCACTTACATTTACTGAACCTGTTTCTTAGATTCTGCTTGTAATGATACATTATCTGCATGCATCAGTTTTTTTGGTCTGTCCCCTCCAACCCTTTTGCTAATGTAGTCCATCACCAATATGAACAGCAGTGAGCTCAGAGCTGAACCCTGGTCCACAACCAGTCCCACTAGGACCCCCTCTCCGAGTCTGAACACTGTTAACTCTTGTGCCAGTAGGTCTCTGTATATAGTCTGCACTACTTCTATCAATGTTTCCAGGATGTCAAATCATCACAGGACTGCCTAAATTATCTTTCTTGGGACCTCACTGTATACTTTCATTAAGTCTTGGAATGCCCAGTTGGGCTCTTTCCTCATCTCTAGCTGCGTCTCACCTATATGTCTCACTGTAAATATCAGGTCAGGTGTGCTGCTTCCTGACCTGAATCTGAACTGCTCATCTCCCATTTTACTTTTGCCTACTCTGTGAATTAATTTGTCAGTCACTCTTTCGAGCACTTCCATGCAGTGTGACAGGAATTTCATACCTCTGTACTGCTCTCAGTTGTGAATATTACCTTTGTTGTTGTACAGTGGCTCTAGAGTGCTTATTCTGCAGTCAACAGGGATATGTCTTTCTTTCCTTAGTGCTATGAGTACCCTCTGGAACCATTTTTCCTCCAACTCACCTAACACCTTGATCATATCTGCCCTCACCTCATCTCTGCACTGTTCGTACTTCTACTATGGTTGTGTCTGGAGCAGTACAAAATCTCTGGGATTTTCTTCATTAATAGGTTACTGGAAGTACTCCTTCTATCTGCTGTTGATGTCCTCTGGTCTGGAGAGCAGGTTGCTGCTGGCATCGCTTGTGAAAGGTGTCAGATGATTGCTTTCTTTAACTCTCTGTCTTTGCCTTTCAACCTGATAGAGTTTCTTTGCGTCTTCTGCTGAGTCACCTACTAGAAGATGGTAGAATTTCTCTGATGCCTTTCTTTGACATTGTGACTGCTCTCTCATCCTCTTTATTAGCATAAAAGCCTTTATTCTTCCTAGCCTTGTCCATCTTTTCTATCTCCCAAGTTTTCTTGCACTCCTTTTTTATTTTGATAACTTATTAGACTTCTGCATTCCATCAATAGCTGCCCTTATGTACCTTATTTCCTTAGCTGACTCAGCTACATATCTGTTCTATAGTCCTTACACATGCTGCTTTGAGGCACTGCCATTGTTCATCAACTCCACCTATTTAAACACAACAAGGTGTGAGTGTGTACATGTGTGTGCCTTCTGTGGAAGGTTGGGCACCGGGCTGACAACTTGACACTGTAAAACTCCACTGCCAATCATGAGCGGACAGGTGATCCACTGTGGCGACCCCTAACCAGGAAAAGCCAAAAGAAGAAGAAGAAGATTAACTTGGTGAGCTATTGCTAGAGTCATACTGAAGGGGTAAAGATAACACATATCAGGGGAAAATTATACAACAACAGACTGAAAGCAGTAATCAAAAGACAGGCCTCAAAGGAAATGAACCCAAGACTTTCTCCAATAATAGTCTTATAAATACACAGCATTAATTAGGTGAATTATTGCAGGAGTCATATTGAAAGGGCAAGGGAAACACATATCAGGGGAATATTGCACATGGACAGAATAGAGGTAGAAAAGTAAATAAAAAATATAGCCAACAGGGGACTGAAATACCCACTTCTTTGTACTGACAGTCTACAAAGCAGGTAATTAACAATCTGAGTTATGACAGCAATCAAAAGAAAGGCATAAGCTTTACTACATTTCATATCTGACAACTGCCTGATAACATCACTCAGATCATTTACATGATAAATAATATCTGTAGCACATTAAATAGATTGGACTACATTTTTGCTATACAGTGGGAAATGGTATTTTTCATTGGTTAGATATGGTTATTGAGAGTTCTCCCCTTGACCAGTACCACATCATATAACCACAAAAAGATAATTCATTTATAAGCCAGTTTGGGGCATGTTTGTGCAATTCCAGTTATTTATTTATTATTAAATATTTTCTCTATAACTGGCAAGCTTGGATTCCCCAGTCTCATACAAAACAAATAAATAAAGAGAAGTATTCTACTTAAAAACTGGTGAACCTAGTGGTCCATTATATAAAATGTTTAAGATGGCAATACCATAGTGATTTAATGACTAGGATTAGGAAACATATGTCTCCTAATCTTGATAAGGCAGAGGTACTATAAAATAATTGGTATGATTACTTCTTAACAAAATATATTCATTTTCTTTTTAATAAAACTTCTCTCTGAATGAATCATTTTCACATGTGATTTTTAATAACATTTCAGACATTTTGGTATAGAAAATTTTAAGAAATATGATCTAAGTTTTTATGGAGAGGAGGATTATGCAAGGGTATCCTGGAGTGTACTTATAACAGACATCTTGAAATGTGGATTCTGTGTGTCAGATCCTGAACAATGCATATTTACACAAATATAGGGTCAGCTTAATGGTTTGGTACATACAGTATTCTAATATGCTGGCTGTTTTTTAACAGAAAGTAGATTCTTAAATTTGACCCACTGTTGTGTTTAATTAATACTAAGTCAATATGTATTTATTTATTAAACATCTGATTATCAAGGGAATAGCAATTTAATATCTAATGCTAATCATTTTCTTTCTGTATGGAAAATGTGTACTGCAATTATGAATCATCATTTCCCTTCAGATCAGATCTGTCTCTCTCTCTTTAAAAACAATGCTATTCTCAGATTTAACTAAGTAAGTGATAACACCAAACTATTCCTTATTAACATACACAAAGTCGTGAGAACTAATTTGAACATATATATTTAGTGTATTGGTGAATTCGAATGCCTGCCCTTTCCTTACTCTATGTACTTAACAGGGTTTCAAAACATCTTAACGCAGAAAATTGTTTTGGAAAGTGAAACAAATGCATATTACAAAGAAACTTTTTTAGTTAATGTCTGTTAATACTTTTATTGTCAAAACTTCAATAACACAAGTTCATATAGAATGGATTTTACTTTACTCGTGTGTAACTAAAATATTATACATGCGCGTCATCAGTTAGAAACATTATAATAAAATATTAGATTTTACATAGTGATTTTTTTCATAGAGCATACTTAATGCCTTGCTGATTGGGTTGGGAATCTTTTTAAATAGGTTTTGCTGCCATAAGTGCATACAATTCAGAATGTGGAAACATATTATTGCAATGCTCTGCAATATCAATATGGTAGGCGAAAAAACTCCACATTAGCATCTTTTTTCATATAAATTTGGATTCTGGGGAACATTGACAAAAACAACAATGAAACAAGGATGTTCTTTCTCTTTGCTTCTGTGTTATACTATGCCTGTTATTTTGTCATTATTGAATCAAAAGTTACCAAATGTATTTCCATTAGGTACATGAGAGGAGGCTTTTTTTGTTCTATTGGAATGCTGCTTGAAAATATAATTTTATTAGTTGAACATTTTCTTCTAATGTAGTATATTTAAATGATATGATTGCGGGTTATATTTTATATAACAACATTTTCTTTTCATTTCACTGTTTCCTTCCAAATCTCTGTCTCATCAAAATATAAATAAAGTATTGATTTATAAAAAATGTTAGGACAGCAGCTTTCAAATTAGAATGTATCAGAACAGCAGCTGTGCACAAAAATAAACAATTCATAGTTAATATTTGTGTTTCCTGTGTGAGGAAAAGCAAAAGTTAGGGGAGGAACAACAATATAGTCTGTTTGGTTGCCGTCAGTCAGTATATCATAGCACTAATAATAAAAAGCATTATGTAAAGATAAAAATGTCCAACAGTGATATGAAATGAGGGGTGCTCTATGCCTGGATTACAAAGCATCCACAAATCCCACACTTATGAATCTTCTATTTAAGTGTGGGGTTTGCAGATGCCTTGTATTCTAGGCATACAAGACATCTAAGGCATCCGCAAACCCTGCATATATGAATCTCCTACATATGTGTAAGTCAAAAAGTACCAGAAATACAAGGTCTAGTGACTTGAAATTTGTCTGTGACTTGGAGAGGGAGGTGGCTGCAGTTTGCTGTGTGGATGATATCTAGAGCATGCAAAAGCAGTGGTTTGGTAACATAGCATGTGCAGAATACTTCCTGCGGCAACAGCATGAAGCAGAGGCCAAAATAGCCAGTATGTGTGTGTGTGTGTGTGTGTGTGTGTGTGTGTGTGTGTGTGTGTGTGTGTGTGTGTGTGTGTGTGTGTGTGTATGTGTCTGTGTGTGTGTGTGTGTGTGTGTGTGTGTGTGTGTGTGTGTGTGTTGGGGGGGGGGGTAGTTCCAAGGGGAAGAGTAGACTGCTACATCATTCTTGAAATCCAATCCATTTCCTACCACCCAACTCTTACCATATGGGAAATAAACAATCTGATAATGTATCCTCAGGAGGAAAAATGAATCACAGGACTATCATATAGCTTGTGGTTCTCACACTTGATGGAACAAATGGGTCAACTGGGTAAAGGTAGTACATCCATCAGGCAGGGAATGTTTGGCAGAGGAGCACAAAAAAAAAAAAAGAAACGAATCAACAAGACAGTATATAAAATACGCTTTTTTCTTTTCTTTCTTTTTTTTAATAAAAGACTATGGAAGTAGGGCCACTTTTCAGTGATAGACTTAATATGAACCAAACACAATTTCCACTGAACAACGTTGTCATGCAGTTTTCTGAAATAAATATGCAAGGCAGCAGTGGGATCTGTAGACAAATAAACACCAAATAATTGTCCAGGGGGGTCCATATGCTTTACTTTTAACAGTATTAATAGGTAAACCAAATTTTTAAGATTATGTATGCATAACATGATTGGAGGCAGTAAGGCGATATTAGCTGAAACAAAAACTAAATCATCAGCATAGGAAAGAAGAAATTGTATATGTTAAAAATGCTTTACATGACAACAAATGATATAGATGACAGGATAAATAATCGTGTCAAACTATGTACACACATGGTCAAAAATAAAAGTTAATAAATAAAAATACAAAATAAAAGAATAAGCAAACATCCCTGCTTAATGCCCTTGAAATGCAACACCTGCACCTAGATATCTATTAAATAATAAGATAACCTTATTAGTGTAAAATCTTATAACAAAGATACATATGTGTAAGTCAAAAAGTACCAGAAATACAAGGTCTAGTGACTTGAAATTTGTCTGTGACTTAAACAGAACATGCTAGAGAGACAGATTTGTGTACCAGAGACTGCCCCTCCTGTGGAACAAGATTCCCATCCATGTCCAGCTGAGTTCATCTATTACCCAGTTTAAACAAAACCTAGACCAGTAGATGGGGAATAAGAAATGTACACTGGGCCTGACACCCATGTCCCTTATGGACAGAGGTAGTTTATAAATGCCTGGCTCTCAATGTCCTATTCAGATACAGGACATCATTATTCTTTCGGGAAAACTTGGGTAGGCTTAGAACCCCCCCCCCCCCCCAGGTAGTTGGCCTAGTAACAATCTATGAATTTATGAATCTTTTAAAAGATAGCAATTTGTACTGGTTTGAACTGTACTTTGATAGGGTTTATAAAACTGTACCCTCCACAGTGATAAAATAAAGTGATTATAGTACAAGTGTTTTACAAAATGCAGCACAATAAACTTTACTGATATTGTCAGTTTTATCAGTTCAAAGATATCATAAGAGCTATATTTTGACAAATTATGAATTTATATATTTTTTCATTATCACAGCTATTCTCTTCCAGTCTTAGTGTAATACAACAGACGTACAACACACCCACAATACTGGTCAAAAATAACAGGGAAACGCTGTTGGCGTATGATGCTCAGCAGCAAATATACTTACTTTTGATGACAGAAACATCAGAAGAGTGAGATCTATCTTGACATCAGGCTCTGGGCTTCATATTCAGATACTGACACTTTACTACATTATTTGTGGAGCATTGCACTTTGTGAGGTCTTGTCATTGGGACAAGACATTAAACATTGGATACATCAACCCAAGCTGGTGACAGTTCAGGTGAATGTCAGCAATCCCTTAGCATTTACAAGAGGAAGAGTAGGGGGATTTGTTATTCACTGCAGTATACGACTACAAATCAAACATCACAAAAAAAAACAAAAACAAGCACACATTTACAAATGTTAACATCAGAAATATGTTGAAATGACCAAATCTTTTGCAAAAGAGAATGAAAACTTTCTTGTCATGTGTGCCATGGTATATAGAAAAGAAATCAATCAACCTGAGTCCATGAGGTTCTACAAGAAATATAACAACCAGACTGGCCAGAATAAATTTGGGGACAGAAAAAAAACATGCTGTCAAGTTTCTTAAGCTGAAAAACAAGTAACATAGACAAAACAACACACTGATTGTTGTTTATAATTCATCATACCCTTGATAGGCAACTTGTAGTTAAAAGCAAACAACAATAGATGAAACAGAATAGCAGTATAATAAATGGAAGGTAGTTTATGCCAGCCTGGCAGAAGTAGTACTGATTTAACATGGAAGCATACAATTGTTTCCTAAGAGTAATAATAATTATATCATAAGCAAGTGTCCATTTTCCAACTTTCATATACAATTCAAAAGTTCCCTCAGTCTGTGGGTAAATTTCTACCTTTTGGAATGCCTTAATTTATTAAAATATTTACAATAGTGTTAGGTAATCCATCCACCCATATTTTCCTTCTGATGCAGTATACCTTTATTGATTGGGTTCATTCTAGTCCCCAAAGACCTCAAAAATGTAAGGCCCATAATACCTCCAATGATTCTGGAAAGAGATACACAACCACGATATGGTTAAATAAGTAGCTTAACTCAACACATGAGACTGTATAGTTCAGGTGGTTGAAGGGCCATGGTCAGGAAGATGGGAGTGAGTGGTCACAGCTGGCTACCCATGACGTGGAGAGGGAGGTGGCTGCAGTTTGCTGTGTGGATGATATCTAGAGCATGCAAAAGCAGTGGTTTGGTAACATAGCATGTGCAGAATACTTCCTGCAGCAAGCAGCATGAAGCAGAGGCCAAAGTAGCCAGTATGTGTGTGTGTGTGTGTGTGTGTGTGTGTGTGTGTGTGTGTGTGTGTGTGTGTGTGTGTGTGTATATGTGTGTGTGCGCATGTGTGTGTGTGTGTGTGTGTGTGTGTGTGTGTGTGTGTGTGTGTGTGTGTGTGTGTGTGTGTTGGGGGGGTAGTTCCAAGGGGAAGAGTAGACTGCTACATCATTCTTGAAATCCAATCCATTCCCTACCACCCAACTCTTACCATATGGGAAATAAACAGTCTGATAATGCATCCTTAGGTGGAAAAATGAATCACAGGGCTATCATATAGCTTGTGGTTCTCACACTTGATGGAACAAATGGGTCAACTGGGTAAAGGTAGTACATCCATCAGGCAGGGAACATTTGGCAGAGGAGCACAAAAAAAAAAAGAAACAAATCAACAAGACAGTATATAAAATACACTTTTTTCTTTTAAAAGACTATGGAAGTAGGGCCACTTTTTAGTGATAGACTTAATATGAACCAAACACAATTTCCATTGAACTACGTTGTCATGAAGTTTTCTGAAATAAATATGCAAGGCAGCAGTGGGATCTGTAGACAAATAAACGCCAAATAATTATCCAGGGGGGTCCATATGCTTTACTTTTAACAGTATTAATAGGTAAACCAAATTGTTAAGATTATGTATGCATAACATGATTGGAGGCAGTAAGGTGATATTAGCTGAAACAAAAACTAAATCATCAGCATAGGAAAGAAGAAATTGTATATGTTAAAAATGCTTTACATGACAACAAATGATATAGATGACAGGATAAATAATCAAGTATCAAACTATGTACACACATGGTCAAAAATAAAAGTTAATAAATAAAAATACAAACTAAAAGAATAAGCAAACATCCCTGCTTAATGCCCTTGAAATGCAACACCTGCATCTAGATATCCATTAAATAATAAGATAACTTTATTAGTGCTAACATCTTATAACAAAGATATTAAATATCTAGGCAAACTGAAGCCAAGAAGCTCCCAAAATTATGCATTATCCACAACAGAATTTTAAGCCTTATTTAAAATCCATACATGATAGCATTCCTTCATTTGTCTGGTCAGGCTCAGCAACATATTTCCACACCCACCACCAAAATTCATAGATGTCATGTTTAACACCTAAATGCTGAACTTCCAGAATTAAAAGAGCAGATGAAAAGGACAACAATCTGTGAAGAAGAATATGAACCATTAATTTATCTGTAGTTATTGTGGCAATAACACACCCATTTAACAAATCCGATTCTTCACCTTTCTTCATAATAAATTTAATAATACTGACAGAATATATGGAATAAGACAGGTAAAACAAGTATTTAGTTGCCATTCCAAAAACACTGTAGAAAGCACTCAGCGTCGACTGTCAGATAACCATAAGAAAGTGTAATCCCATCCATACCAGGTGAAGAACAAGCATTGACCATCCCCGATACTTCCTTAGGTTTGCTAAGAGTTATAACTGGAGGGCAGTGAATTACAGTAAAAGAAGCAGTAAGCAGTTGTTCAGAAAGGAAGAAACTACCGAAAGTACGTCAAGAAATGTAGAAACAGTAATATCATCTAAAGTTTGAAAAACAGGCACATACTTATCTTTATGTTTATGCTGGTTTAAAACCAATGGGAAAAATATATTCTGACCCATGATACCGTATTGTTGCCTTTTATATATTTGACACATTCTATTCTTATGAAGAATAAATACATCATACAGAAGAGGGATACCCCAAGTGTACTGTATATCTATTTTCAAGCACTGGGGATGTAAAGGCCATCTTCCTAGCATTCTCCTACAACTTGAAGACAATGTTATATCAGGGGTAATAATATTAGGAAGGCCTTTTGTGAATAATATATCACTCTACAGATCAAGACTGAAAAGTAACACAGTTGATTGGAGGTTTGCTGCTGCTAGGGCCACTTGGATTTTTTTTTTATAGAAGGGAACTTGATAAACTAATTGGTTGTCCTGAATTGGTGAGAGTAATATCAAAACTCAAACCTAACAAGGCACCAAATATAGATGGCCTTTCGGAAGAGTCCTGTAAACAGAGTGCAGATGCCTTACACCAAGTACTTGCTGATGTGTTCATCTTAGAAAGTTTTATGGAACAATTCTTTAGGGATCTCTATCAGACAATAATTACAGTTATTCTGAACACCCACTCTCAGACTTCCATCTTTACATAACTTCCATCCTTTTTCACTTATTAACCTTGATTTAAACATTTTAGCTAAACTTTTGGCAGCAAGAATAGATCCCTTACTACCATAGCTAGTGCTGCAAGGCCAAAATGCCTTTGTGAAAGGGTAGGATATAGGCGATAATTGGTGGAATCTCACTTCCTTTTAATTGAAGTATGACCACTTCCAAGACAGGGCTGAAATAGAGTTGTTTGGTATTAAAAAAGCATTTGATATGGTTGAGAGGGAATTCCTTTACCAATCTTATAACATAGAAATTGTGGACCCACATTTCTTGCTAAAGTAAAAAAGTTTATATTTTTTCCATCCTTTTGAGTAATGGTAATTGGGGGTTTCTATCCCATGGTTGATCAGCCGAAGAACCAGACAGGGGTGCCCTCTTTCACTGGGGTTATTCCAGATGGTTAATTAAAAACTAGCATTTTTAGCACAAAGCTGTAATATCAGGCAGCTCTTGATGGGACATGTAGTTCTTTTCATTTCTTTGCTGATGACTACATTCTAATGACTAGCAACCTTCCTGAAGGGCCTTGAGGCATTTTGTATATTGGGTGAGTCATTATGGTTAGCTTGTAACTTTGATAAGTCAGCAGTAATAAAATATGAGGCTTCAGACTTTAGATAATAAAGGCTTCCCTGTGTTACATGTGGCTAAGTATCTAGGTTTGTGACTACAAACAACTTTCTGTCTTACTGCAGCACCTACCATGGAGAACCTGATCAATAAAGTTGATAGTCTCATGATGAAGCTCCTTCCTAGGTGTACCACTGCTGGAAAAATTCCTTCTCTACAAATAAGGATTCTACCATATATACTTTATCTTGTCAGGAATGTACTAGTTTCTGTGAAAAAAGAAAACTTGTGTATTTACAAAGATTAATGAATACTGTAGTCCTGGATCAGGAAGGTAGAAGAATTCTGAAATCATGTGCCTATAACCCTAGCTTTTATGCTGGCTGTGAATAGAGGTGTGCTTTGAATGATCTGATGCATGACAGTGATATCCTTATACGACCTGCTGACAAGGGTGGAGCGGTGGTGGTTTTGGATACTGCCAGATACCACTCTGATATGCATTATATGTTAATGCGAGATAATGCATATACTGAAATTGATAGATTATCACTGAGAAATATCATACAGAAGGTAAAATCTGATCTATATGATCTACATATGTCCAGCTGAATATCTAAAGAATTATATGAATATTTTGCAGTAGAACATCTGACTATTCTCATTATTTCAGGTTTACCTAAGGTGCATAAGAGCCTTGTCAGCCCCTCTCTACGACCTATAGTGGCAGGGGCTGGATGGATTACAGAGCCGCTCTTGATATGGGTGGAGAGGCAACTCAGACCAATGGTTGATAACACCTCAGCAGTCTTATGAGACTCTTCACATTTTCTTGAACAACTCTATGCATTTGCAGATGGTTATAATAAGAATTAAGAATTATGACCTTTTGCTTGTAGCAGTGGACATAACCAGTCTGTTTACGGTCATTCCTAATGATGTTGGTATACATTTTTTAGCAATTATGAGAGATTCTCACTATTGGATAGAAATGTTATGACTCATATCTGCAATCCCTTGAAGATTATTTTGAATAATAATGCATTTTGTTTTGATGGCACTCTTTATTTATAGTGTGCTATGGGAACACCCTGCGCTAACAATTATGCCCACTTGGTTTTAGCGGAATGAGAGGATAGATATGTTTTGCACGAGATAACCCCTGGGTACAACATGTCCTTTTCTATCGCAGATTTGTTGATGATGTTTTTATCTTATGGGTCGGTGATCAAGCTGAGTTACAGAAGTTTTTGTATTATTTAGAGTCCACTACGGAATTTCTGAGATTTACAGTTCATGCCTCCTCTCACCAGATAGAGTTTTTGGATATTTTATTGAAACTTGATACATATGGGAAGTTTAGTACCACATTATTTCATAAGTCATGATGGTAAAATGCATTGCTGCATAGGGGCAGCATGCACCCCCCTCATATCTTTCTTAATATTGTTAACAACCAGTTTTTAAGAGCGTCCAGGCTGTGCACTCAAGAGGATATTTTTCTCCATCAAGCTGAAAAGGTGGCTGTTAATTTAGCTCAATGGGGTTATAAAAACAAAGAAATTAATAGTGCCATAGGTGACCTTAAAAGTATGCATTATAAGAAAGGCAAACCATGATTTTCCTCTAAACAAGAAAGTAATTTGCATGTCATGAGCAGTAACTCTAAAACAGTCAGAATACCACGTCTACAGTAGTGACTCTAGGCAAGTTTGTGATATTATACGTAGCAACTGGAAATTGTTAACAGTGGATAGTAAGATTAGAGGCATAGTAGGAGATACTCCATGTTTCATGTAGAAAAGGAATCACAATTTGAAGGATATGCTCTGTTATAAAACATTTGATATGGCTAGTGCCATGTGTCAGGGTACTAAGAAAGGCACATATTCTTGCAAGAGGTGCAAAGCTTGTGCATTTATTCAAAGCTCTTATATCTTTATACATCCTGTTACTAACAAACGGTATTGTTATAAAGGATATGCTTCTTGCAACAGTAAAAATGTGGTCTATATAGCCAACTGTGATCACTGCACCTCGCTTTATGTTGGCAAGACTAATCAGATGTTGAAACAGCGCATTTTACAACATGTTGGCGTTATTAGGAATGGACTGGAGAGTAATGCATTATTTCAGCATGTTAAAGGATTTGTTGATCATAAGTTCTCTTTTATGGTGATATGTAGTATTAAGCCTACTATGGGGGAGGGGTGACATCAGGAATAGCACAGACGTGAAAGAGATGAATTGGATAGCTGATCTGTGAGCTGACATTCTCCCTGGCTTGAATGGTTACATCCCTTTGAAACCTATTCTGAAAGCTTGCAGACTATGACACAATGGTATATTTCAGTGTTCCTCTCATGTCAGCAGCTACCTCTTAAACCTGTGTTTTTATTTTGCAGGTATGTTTCCAGTGTAATGAATGGTTTTATCAGTTATTTGTTGGTAGAATGTTTAATGACTACTGTCTTTAGATGATGCAAGGATGTTTTTGATGTTAGTACTGTATTTTGCTATGCTACAGACCTGTGCTTGCATTTTTAGTTTGCTAGTATGGGGCAGATTTTAGAATGTATTTAATTGTAGACTGCCTTTTAGTAATTGTTTAATACAATTAGGTTAATGGTTTTATTGGTTTTAATAGTTCTCATGAGATTATTGGTGCTTTTGACTTTTAAATATGTGCCTTCAGAGTTTGTATTTCATTGTGTTGGATCCGATGAAGGAATTGTTTCTGAAAGTGCTTATCCTGTGTGCACTTCATTAAATTTTATTCTACGAGCCGTGGTAGCCCTACGGTTGTTTTTTTTTTTTCATTTAACATAATGGTGATGTTTTCTTTTTTTCTATTGTGACAGCAGATGGCTATTTCTAAACATATGTGCATTACTTAACATCCTTCCACACAAGTCAGACACATTTATGTACAAGGTCAACTGCATATGCATCCCAGGTCAAGTAAACCATGGCCTCCAAATGTACCAAAGCTAGTCCTAATGATGCCAGCAAGAGGCAAAGGAGGAATATTGACTTGGAAGCCAAACTAAAGGTGATTAAACAACACAAAGTTGGAAAAGGAGTGAATCTTATTGCTCATGAGTTAGGCGTGTCTCACTCGACAATCCCAATAATCCCGAAAAACAAAGAAAAAGTGACCCAAGCTGTGAAAGGATCTGCTCTATTGAAAGCTACAAGATTAAGTAAAATGCAAGAAGGGCCTATATCTGATATGGAGAAATTGTTAATGATGTGGATCGAGGACCAGACCCAGAAGCATATCCCCCTCAGCACCATGATGATCATGGCCAAAGCATGGAGCTTGTTCCACATGCTTAAAGAAAAAGCAGGACCAGACTATGATGTTGAGTTTAGTGCTAGCTCTTAGTGGTTTAAGTGCTTCAAACAGTGTTTTTCACTACATAATGTGAAAATGAGCTGTGAGTCTGCGAATGACAATGTCAAGTCTGTAGAAGAATTTGTGGTAGTTCTGGATAAGCTTCTTGTTACAGGGTGGATATTTGACAAGCAGATCTTCAATATGGATGAAACTTCCCTGTTCTGTAAACGTATGCCTGAAAGGACATTCCCCCATAAGGAGGCCAAGACAATACCTGGTTTTAAGGCTTTTAAGGACAGAGTAACAGTTTTGTTAGGAGGCAATGCAACAGGCTACAAGTTGAAACGTTTTGCAATCTGGCACAGTGAAAACCTCAGGACTTTCAAGAACATCAGTAAGTACATTTTACCTGTGTACTATAGGAGCAAAAAGAAGACATGGATGACCCAACAACTCTTCCAGGTTGCTCTTTTGAATTCTTATGCCACTTAAATGAGGAAGTACTTTTGAGAAGAAGGCATACCTTTCAAATTTTTAACGATGTTAACAATGCTCCAGTACATCTTCTTTTTATTGGTGACCTCCATCCCAATATTCTTCCCTCCAAACACAACCTCTTTAATCCAACCAATGGATCAAGGAGTTATTGTCACTTTTAAGGCCTACTACCTGAGGAGAACCTTTGCTCAGGCTATTGATGCAGTTAATGAAGGTACTGGCAAGACCCTTGTGCAGTTCTATAAGGAATCCAAGATCTACTAATGCATCAAGAACCTTGCTTGGGCTTGGGATGATGTAATCAAAAATGCAAGAATGGCATCTGGAAGAAGACTTTGAAGAGGTTCGTCAATGACTTTGAAGGATTTGCTAGGGATGAGGAGGTTGCTGCTGTTGAGATGGCAAACATCCTTAACCTGGAGGTGGATAATGAAGACATAGAAGAACATTTAACCTTTAGAACTGGTCCTGAAGAATTAACAAATGAGGAGCTGCTGGAGGTGGAACAGGCGTGTATAGCTAAACATCAGTAATAGTTTGAAATGCTAAACCATCAAGTCTTTCTTGTACAATGTATACAGGTACCCTTAACACAGTTAACAGAAATGACTAATGGTTTTAACACCGAAAGGGAAACAAAATGTGTACTAAATGTGAGGGGTAGTAATAGAATTCCTTACATTTTCCAAGCTGGTGGTATAGGAAGAGGCATTGTGGCTTGAATAGTTGAGCATTAATTAAAAGATTTGACCACACATACAAAAGAATTAACATGCCCTGAAACAGCAGGACTGAGAAATATAGAAACCATAAGTCAAGAAGCAGCTTTTGATGAGTGGGATTATGTTTTTCTCCCCTTTTCCTACACTTGCTAATTACTTAAGTTATGTACTCTTTCTTCTTTATTCATTATTTTTGGATGCATTTTATTAGCAGAAGAAAATATTCTGTAGGATATTTTATTGCCTGATAGGGCTGTGCCCCAGGTGTAAAAGATACTTTGTGCAATTGTTTCATGCCTTATCAAGCTGGGTAATGTCATTTTCACACAACAAGCCATAGCTTGTCATGTCTTATTACTTATCTAACTGCTACTATAAATTTATGCTGCAAAGTTCTAATAGGTGAGTAATAATTGCTTTTGAAGTCACATTAACCTGTGATGCTCAAAAGTCAAGTTATCCTTGTCATTCACTTTGCGTTGCATTTCAGATGCTCGCTTTTTAAAGGTATTGGCATGTAAGTTATGTAACTTTATGGTAAAACCAAAACACAGTTTTGATGATGTTTATTGTTTATGAAATAAAGCAACATTTTTGTCAACTGCACTGAACTAAAATTTATCTTAACTGATTTCATAGGAGATCACATCAGTATACTCATCATTTTTGGCAATTTCTTGTAGGTTTATAGGTGCATACTATGTGAACAACCACTATTATCTTTTTAAGCCTGCATCAATTGTATCCCTTAAGTTTATGTGCCTTAGAGATTATTTTAAGGGGTACATGTAAACTAGGGCAAGATTTGCTGGCTGCCTCTGTCCATTAAAAACATAGATGCTAGAGCTGGGATGTAATTCCAATTTCTCATCCACAGCACCATATCTCTCTTGAAGAGGGTTAAGGTGGAGCTCTGCTTCCCATAGAAGGGAAGCATGTTTCAGAAAAGCAGAATTCTCTGAGACACATACCTCTTCCTAATACTTGTCCTATTTATGTTGCAAGCAAAGTTTAAATCCCTAGGTTGAGTAGTTTTAATACTATTCATTTTGCTGATATGCAAAAGGTCCATCAGATTCGGATCCAAAGATGCCTTGTATGTCATGGAGAGATCGTCTTTCAACAGTCTGTATGAAACAGTATAGAGAGACAGGGCTTTGAGGCAATCTGCATAGGACATGCTACTTAAACCTGCATGGAGAGATTGTTCAACAGTCTGTATGAAACAGTATAGAGAGACAGGGCTTTGAGGCAATCTGCATAGGACATGCTACTTAAACCTGCATGGAGAGATCGTCTTTCAACAGTCTGTATGAAACAGTATAGAGAGACAGGGCTTTGAGGCAATCTGCATAGGACATGCTACTTAAACCTGCATGGAGAGATCGTCTTTCAACAGTCTGTATGAAACAGTATAGAGAGACAGGACTTTGAGGCAATCTACATAGGACATGCTACTTAAACCTGCATGGAGAGATCGTCTTTCAACAATCTGTATGAAACAGTATAGAGAGACAGGGCTTTGAGGCAATCTGCATAGGACATGCTACTTAAACCTGCATGGAAAGATCGTCTTTCAACAGTCTGTATGAAACAGTATAGAGAGACAGGGCTTTGAGGAAATCTGCATAGGACATGCTACTTAAACCTGCATTATTTTTGTGAGACACCTCTGTGTAAGTTCCAGTTGCTGTGTGTGGCTGGTGAGGAAATACCAAATGGGGCATTGTACTCACTGATGGGCCTGATGAGGGCTGAATACAATGGAACAATGATTTCCTTGGACCTGGATGACATACCCTGCTTATAAGCTGAGCTACATAGAATGATTTCCTTACTTCTTTAGACACATGTTGGTCAAAAGCCAGGTTACTATCAACATGCACACTCAAATCCCTGACTACTGGTTCTACACCTAGGGTTGTGCTATCAATGAAGTAATTTCCTATGCAAAGGGTATGATCATACAGCTCTTTGTGTTGAGTTTTAAGCCGTGGCTTTGGCACCAGTCAATTAGCTGTGTTAGTCCTTCCTGTAGGATCTTAGTGTCTTGGGGGAATCATCTGCAAACTTGGTCAGCCAGAGTCCCTTGACATTGGCCTTGACGTCTGAGAAGTAGATACCAAAAAGGAGCCGAACAAGCACAAAGTGCTGAGGGACATTCTATTTGAGAACCAGCTGGCTATCCAGTACATAATGCAGTGGTTTATGTCTATATTCATGAGTTTGTTTACAAAGCCTGAGTGGAGTTTTGTATCAGATGCCTTAGCCAGGTCAGTGTAAGCATCATGCTCTGTTTTGCTCTCACTCATTGCCTTGGTGATCTTATGAAAGATGCCTACCAGGTTGAGTAGGCATGATCTGCCTTTGATGAAACCAAACTGGGATGGAGCCAGTGTTTGAAGGATTTCTGTTGTCCTTATTAAGCATTTCCATCCCATTTCTTTCCTTTGTTTTGCTTTTGAGACTAGTCAGACTTACGGTTCTGTACTTCTTGGGGTCTGCTGAATGCCTACAATTGTGCATAGGGATGAAGTTCTTCATTTGCATGGCACAAAGCCTGTTTGGAGGCTGTAGTTAAACAGTGACTCTAGTGGTCCTGATAGATCATGTTTCAAGCTATTTAGGTGGCATCCTGGGATGTTACTGGGGCCCATCATTGCAGTGTTTTTGGCCTTAAAGAGCACATCTAGAACCAGCTCCCTAGTAATAGTTGGTGGGGGGGTTAAAATTGAATATGAATTTGTCAGCCAACAGATTTGCTACATCTTCCAGCTCTGTATAGGCATTTCTATTTACAATCAGTTCTGCACACTGCTGGGTGCTGCCTTTGATGTTTCAGACATAGCTAAAGAAGGCTTTCTGGTTTCCTTTGCCTGGCAAGCTATCTTTACCTCAAAATTAGCTTTAGTAGACTTAATTTGCCCTATTAATTGTTTGCTTAGATTGATGACAATGTTTTTATCATGCTGGACATAGCACTTCCTAATCTTGGCTTTGACTTTTTTTTTCTTTTGTACAACCTGTTCATATTTGGATTCCACCAGGGTGGCTTGCCTTTTGAATAAATCTTGGGCTTATTTCTGGCAGTCACAGCTGTCTCTATGTATTTATTGTCAATACTGTACAGGGTTTGTATGACAACTCTGCATAGGCAGCTGTGTTCTCAGGCTTGGGGGGCTTGACAGTTTGACTGATTAGCACTAACTTAGTAGTTGTAAGTTTGCCTTAGCACAGTTCCTAAATGTTATAGAGTTAGCCAGTGTTGCAGAACTGTTTTTATTACAAAGGAGGCAGCTTTGTGGTCTGATCTTATTAGAAAGAAAACTACAGTAGGGTGGTGCATCATTCTCCCATGTTCAGCTTGATTATGTTTGCACCCCTATCGGACATATGGATAATCTGACCCAAGGTGCTTGTGTTTACAAAGTCCAGGAATCTCTAGGCCTGTACATTTGGGGTTGTGTAGGTATTCAGTCCATTTGTGGGGTAGTTTTAGCCACCCATGAATATGGTATTGGGTTGAATGGTGAGGGGTTCCAGTAAGTCCATATATGAGTTATGGATTACTTAGGTCATAAAGAGTGACCTATAGCTTGCAAAGATATGATATGGGACATGACAAAGCTCAGACATGTCATCCTGTTTGACTAGTCTTGAGATGCATTTGTAGTTTATTTATTTATTGACATTTAATTACTGGGAAAGTCTGACTGGGTAGGAAACTATTTTCAGTGGAGGGGAGGGCCATGGAAAAAAACCCTCCAAAGTATTACAAGACATTTTAAGAACAATAATTTTACAGCTTTATTTTTATTTATTTTTTATTTTTTATTTTACATTTGTTTACCGGGCTAGTCCAACTGGATATAAATCCGTTTTCAGCAGAGGCCCGGGGAGAAAAGCTCCACAATGGTTAATACGTTAATTCATTTCCATAATGAAAATACAATTTTGTAAAAGGTACGTAAGCAGGGAGAAAACAAAATACAAACAGAACAATTTAACAATAATGAAAGAAAGGAGGAAGTAGAAAAGTAGAATTAATAAAGGTAAGCATACAGGGGGTGATAGAAAATATAGGATCTAGAGGTGAGAGAAAAGAGAGAACATTTAGTGAGCAAACATTAAGAAAAGGGATAAAGGATTTAGTCTGGTTTGGTACAAGGACATAGCCAATGAGTGTTAAAGTATTGTTTAAGGTTAGTTTTGAATTGGTGGGGAGAGGTAGCAAGTCTTAGGTTGTTTGGAAGGGCGTTCCATAGTTTAACATGTCTTTTAAAAATAATACAAAAAAACAAATACAGTATAAATAATTTTATTAAATTAGATATCATATGAAAACATTGCTTAATAAGACATTTTAAGAACAATAATTTTACTGTCTTAAAAAAGAATACAAAAAACAAATACAGTATAAATAATGTTACCAAACTAGACATCATATGAAAACATTACTTTAGAATAGATACATGTTAAAAGCAATTACTAGAAAAGAGGAATCAAAGTCTAGACCAACTTTACTAGAAGTAGTGTAGAGTACAGAGATTAAACAACTGGAACTGGGATCTTTAGAAAAGGGAAGGAGCAAACCACATAGGGAAGGAAATGGAACTGTGGGAAAGATACATGTAGAGAAGGAACAAGGTTTAAGAGGCAACATTTGAATGAGCCATATAATGCTTAACTGACAATGACAGGAAAGATTTTAAGTCAAGTACAATGTTTGCAACTACAGTTGTTTCAATGGTGTTTATGATGTATAATGTTTGCAACTAAAGTGGTGTCAATGTTGTTTGTTTTTCATTTATATAAATGTAAGACTGCCCATGTCATATGTGATAATTTAATAAAGTTGTTTCTTGGGAAAAAAAAGAATAGATACATGTTATACGACAATGATTTAATAGAGAAATTTTAGCCAGTTTATAGAGAAATGAAAGGTAGGTCAGTATAATACAAACAGGAATTGCAATATGAAGTGAGAGAAAAGCAGTCTTATAGTATATTTCCAGAGACAACCATGGGAGAGAAATTGACAGACGTAAGGAAGTGTAGAATAACAAGTGTGCTGTATCTTTAGGAAGCATTTCCACTGTCTGTCTGTGCATATAAATACCAAGCATGTGTTAGTTTCAGTGCCATTTTGAAGGTGCAGCCAGAGTGTTAACATCTATGTGCATGATAATTAGTTTGTTTATAAGTTAAAGTTACTTAGCTTCTTTTAAAATGTGTTTGTATATAATAAAGCTGCTTGAACAAGAAACCGCAATGTTTGCCTGTTTCTTCATGACCTGGCGCGTGACATGGTGTCAGAACTGGGATGGTAAAGACTACTCTTTAGAGCCACGAGGTGCAGAAGTAATGATGAAGGCAAACTAAGTGAACTGAGAGCAAAAAAGGGCCAGAAGCAAGCTAAAGGTAAAGAAAATATGCACTAAAGATTTTTTTATTAAAAGAGATAAAAGGGAGCATTACAAGGGCACAAAACATATTACTAAGCAAACAAATAGCACAGAAATGTTTATTAAGCAAAATAGAAGCATAAAAAAGCACATTAATCAAATGAAATGTTTGAAACAAGGTTATTTGATAAAACAAGTATCAAAAAAGTACATAAGGGGTTCAGAACTACCTCAGAATTGTAAAACGAGCATGTTTAAAGCAAAACAAGCATGTCTAGAGTTAAAACAAGCACAAGAAAGTATAATGGGCATGAAAAGAGATCAAATGAGCAAAACAAATATAACAGAAGGAGCAGAAAAGGGCACATTGAGCATAAATAAAGCAAGGTGACTACGTGTTTTGGCAAACTACTGTGTTTTTGCATAAGTTACTACTTTGCATTAATTGAAGCCTTGAATAGCATAACTAGAGTTATTCGAAGTATCTCAAAGTGTGTAAAAGTGTTTACAGTGAGTGTTTATTACTGAGCATTTATTCTGAAAAGTCTGCTGTGTGCAAAGTGCAACTATTTTGTGAAGTGCAGTCAAATACAGACATTTAGAAACATTTCTTGTGCATGGGTGTGTCTATTCCCAGAGTGGTGCCATTACAGAGTGTTTCTTGCACTGTACAGAGTATTTGGCAAAGTGTAGCCATTTTGGGGGATTTCATTGTGCTGTGTACTGATATTCACAAAGTGCAGTTATTTCAAAGTGTTTCTCACTCTGAGCTTCTTCTGCCCAGTTCATTTGTAAAGTATAATTACTTTGTAACAGTTTATTCACAAATTGCAATTACTTTGAAATAGTTTGTTCATAAAGTATCATTGCTTCAAAATGTTTCTTGCCCTTAGCTTCTATTGCCCAGTTTATTTGCACTGTGCAGTTATTCGAAAGTTTTCTTAAAATGATGATAAATGACTTTTACAGTCAATTTCAGGATAAATGGCTTGTACAGTAAAATAATTTCAAGACAAGGGACTTTTACAGTAAAGTGATTTCAGAGTATTACAGTGTCCAGGAGACTTATTTCGTAAAGTTCAGTTATACAGAGGCTTATTGTGCTATTGCAAGTACTGGCATAAATTTCAAGCACATGTATATGTGTATGTATAAGTGTGTGTGTTTGTGCATATTTGCAAACATTTTCACTAAGATATGTTAATATGGCAGATGAATTTTGCAAGCCACAACCACTTGTATTTGATCAGAATATTGCAGAGAATTGGAGAATATTTGAGCAAGAGTATGATATATTTATACAAGCAGCTTATTCAGATAAAGATGCATGCACAAGGGCATACATTTTGCTAAACCTAGCAGGGTCAGAGGCCTCTGAAAGGGAGAGTTCATTTGTATATGCACCAACAGTGTATGAAGGTGAAGGAGAAACTCATTGTATTGTTGTGCAGGCTGAACCAAGGGAAAACCCTGAGTGTTTGAAGTGCAAATTTAGAGAAATGTGTAACCTCCAGACTAATGTTATCTTAGAGAGGCATTTGTTTTACATGAGAGATCAAAAGCAAGGGGAAACTTTTGCAGTTTACATTACTGACCTAAGAAACAAAGCTAAAACATGTAAGTTTGGTGATTTAAAAAATTAGTTAATTAAGGACAGACTTCTGTGTGGTATTAAAAATGTGAGAAAGATTTTGCTTTGTGATAGTGATTTGATGCTGAGCAAAGCCATTGAGATTTGTTAGATGCATGAAGCTACAGAAAGGCACACAGGTATGCTTGCTAGTTATAAGAGCATGGTTTCAACAGGCTCCAGAACTAATGTAGACAGTATGCAGCATGTGGCAGGCAAAAGCAGGCCTAAGCACATGGCAGCAGCAGCTCCTGTGGGACGTCCAGGTAAAACCCGTAGTTTTCTAGTAAATTCCAAGACCAGTTCAGTTAAAGGAGCATGCTCAGTGCAGAATCAAGGTTATCCAGTGCAGAACAGACACTGCTCAGTACAGTATAAGGGTGAATCAGCAAAACCCAAATCACGCCATATTGAGTCCAGAAGAGAAAAGTGCATAGCATTTGGTTATCAATGCCACAAATGTAAGAAATGGAACCATTTTCAAAGAGTTTGTAAATCAAGTAGACCTAACACAGTTACAAAGAAGAGTCACTCAAAAAAGCAAGTTGATCACGTAAACTTGAAAGATTCCACTTTCTATGTATATGGTGTGTCAGTGATTGGTGAAAAGATTGATGCAGTATATTTACTGGTGAGAAATGAAGTGTTTTATACTGTTTGGATCAATGGTAAATCCACCGAGCTGAAAGTAGACACTGATTTAAAGTGTAATGTTATGTCTGCAGATACTTTTGCAAGGTTCAGAGCTGGTGAACAACTAAATGTGACTAGTTGTGCAAAACTTGTTTCTTATTGAAGTGAAGAAATTCAAACTGAAGACTCAGTATCGCTTTCATGTTATGTGGCCAAGAACTGTTATAGCCTATTATTCTGTATAGTTCGAAGACCTATGCAGTCATTATTGGGTCTCAGGAACAATTTGAAAATGCATCTGCTTTCTTTTAACAAAGAAGTTCATCAAATAAGCACGTTTCCCAGTTCCAGCTTCACTAACACTATGTTTTCAGAGTATGCTGATGCTTTTGATGACAAGTTGGGCAAAGTTCCAGTGGTATACTCTGTGAAACTAGACCCAGAGATTAGCTCAGTGGTCCGACCAGAAGGAAGAGTTCTGATAGCTATGCAGCATAAAGTCAAAGCTCAGTTGGATAAAATGGTGCAACATAGTGTTATTTGTCCAGTTACAGAACCTAACGAATGGGTGTCGTCCATGGTAGCAGCTCATAAAAAAGGCTCAGATGAAATTAGAATATGCATTGACCCAAGAGATTTGAACAGTGGACTGTAGAGACCACATCATCCTATGCATACAGTCGAAGAAGTCGTAGCCCTGATACTGAATGCCACTGTTTTTTCTATCTTGAATGTAAATAGTTCATTTTGGCAAGTGATGCTTGATAACAAATTTTCACTTACTGACTACATTCAGTACCCCATTTAGAAAATATAGATTTCTTATGATGCCATTTGGAATAAATTCTGCAAGTGAAGCCTTTCAGTGTGCAATGGAGCAAATTTTTTCAGGTTATCCTTGTGCCATAATAGTAGTTGATTTATTGGTTGGAGGTAATGGTGAGGCAGAGAATGACAGAAATCTTAAGAGAGTTCTAGACAGATTATGTCAAGTGAACTTAAAGCTCAGTCCTCTGAAGTGTAAATTCAGACTACCAGAAGTTACGTATGTAGGTAATTTATTTACATGTATTGGCTTGAGACCAGACCTGTCTAAGCACGCAGCCATTCTTGAAATGCCAGCACCGGATAATGTGCAAGCTCTACAATGTTTTCTTGGTATGGTCAACTATTTAGGCATGTTTATACCAGATTACAGTGAATTGAGAGACCTCACATGCAAAAATGTTACACGGTCATGGCTAGAACAGCACCAGAAAGCATTTGAAGTTCTTAAGCAGAAAACTGATGCTCCACCAACATTAAGGTACTATGATGTCAACAAACCAGTAACACTTCCCTGCGATGCTTCAAAATTTAGTTTAGGTGCAGTTATTCTTCAAGAAGGCAGACAAGTAGCCTACACATCTGGAACACTTACCCAGACTGAGAAACAATATGTTCAAATTGAGAAAGAACTTTTGGCAATAGTGTTTGCATGTTTCAAGTTTCATGATTATATCTGTGGTCGAGAAATCCAGATTGAAACTGATCATTAACCTGTGATTACTATTTTAAAGAAGCCTATGCATTCAGCTCCAGTGAGATTACAAAGAATGATGCTTAAATTGCAAAAGTACAACTTCAAAATGGTCTATATGAAAGGCACACTTATTTATCTGCCTGATACCTTATCCAGATCATCCAGAAATACAACAGAACAGCTCAACACAGAGAATTTTGACTTTGATGTTATGGAAATGCATAATTTTTCTGCTACAAGACTTGAGCTATGAGATCATACAATGACTGATCCAGTTTTGCAAAATCTCAATCACTACATCAGTGTTGGATGCCATCAAAGCAATGAAGTGTACCACCCAATGTGCAGCCCTACTTTCCTTACAGAAATGAGCTGTTGATGGAAGATGGGATTAGTTTCAAAGGTCCTAAAATTGTTGTTCCTGCTTCCTTACTTCAAGAGTATATCCAGATTTTGCATCATGTTCACCTAGGTTCTGAATCTACTAACACAAGGGTGAGAGGGATTGTGTTTTAGACTTCTTTAGGGAAAGACATTGATAGAGTACTTTCTTCCAGTTAAGTTTGTAATAGTAAAAAGCTCTTTCGGCTTTTCCTGGTTAGGGGTCACCACAGCGGAACTCCGGTCAGCTAATGATTGGCAGTTGATTTTTACGTGCCGAGTTGCCAGCCCTGATGCACAACCTTCAACAAAAGTACGCCCATTCACGCATGTCTCCACACAGAAGATGCTCTAGCTGAGAATCGAACAGGACAACGTCGTATTGTGAGGCAACAATACTACCGCAGCACCACCACCGCGATTAAGTTTGTAATAGTACTTAACTGCATTTGCAAAAACAACCACTTCAGCTAAGTCAAATCCCTGAACTACCTTGGTCAGTAGTAGCTACTGACATATTTGAGTGGAACAATCAACATTACTTAGTACTGGTAGACTCTTATTTGAATTGGTTTGAGATCGATATACTGCCTAATCTCACTTCTACTACAGTCATTACTAAGTTGAAACGCCATTTCTCAGTCCATGACAGTCCACAGAAATTAATCTCTGACAATGGTACCAGTCAATTGTTTCAGAAGTTTGCGAGAGAGTGGAACTTTGTACATATTACTAGTAGTCCAAAGTACCCACAATCAAATGGATGTGCAGTGCAGAGTGCAAAGCAATTACTTGAGAAGTCAAAGCGTGATAATACCGATTTTTTTTTTAATTTACTCAATCTCAGAAATATACCCCATGACGATATACTTGGCTCACCTGCTCAGTCTTCTATCCAGGAAAACCAGAATAACTTAACTTTGCCTGTTAGTTCTAGCTTATTGAGACCTAAAGCTAAAAACAACAAAGCCATTAGAGCTCAGTTATTTAAAAAGCATTCTTTTCAAAAGTCCAGCTATAACAAATCAAGCAGATTTCTTTGTCCATTTATAGAAGGAGAGACAGTGAGGATACAAACAGCAAAAGGTTTTGACTAGATTGGTCAAGTAATGAGTATATGTGCATAGACTAGATCCTATTTTGTTAAATCTGAGGGTGTGGCATACAGGGGAAATCGCAGACATCTTCTTCCTGTAGCAGAACTGATATCGCAGCATTGTTCTGGTGATAAAGACTCCAACTCTCAGAGCAATCTAGATGATATTCCTGTTCCAGAACGTGTCTTGACTCCTGATTTTGTTCTGGCAGATGGTCCCAAGGCTCCTAAAATTGAACAGTCAGGAGAGTCAATCCCAGTTGCTAAACCAGATCCCAAATTTTATGAGACACGATACGGTTGCATTCCAAAGCCTAGTGTGAAATACACAGCAACTTGGACGTATATGTATACATGTACCAATTTGCATATTTATTAATACCAGTGACAATGCCTGACATATTTCTCAAAGAGGTAGGATGAAGAATAACAGGTGTGCTGTACCTTTAAGAAGCATTTCTAAGGTCTCTACGTGCATATAAATACCAAGCATGTGTTAGTTTCAGTGCCATTTTGAAGGTGTAGCCAGAGTGTTAACTTCTATGTGCATGAGAGGTAGCTTGTTTATAAGTTAAAATTACTTTACTTTGTTTATGATGTGTTTGTATATAATAAAGCTGCTTGAACAAGGACCCACAATGTTCACCTGTTTCTTCCTGACCTGGCGATAGACAGGAAATGAGTAAAAAAGGGAGAGTAAAGAGATGTAAGGTATGAATAGCTATTTCCTCAAATTTAGGGATGTAGTTTATCCTGGTGTTGAGCATGAACAGTCAGCATTTGGCTAGGAAGTCTTTCAGAATAGTTTTGAAGGATGGGAGGGAGGATATTGACCTAATGGATAGACATAAGGAGTTCCTGGCCTTAACTTCAAGGTACAAGTTATGCCTATCCATTAGGTCATTAGGCAGATTTGATAGATTTATGGACAGACTGGAGATTTTGGTGATTGGATTGTAATGACGAACTAGGAACACAGTTGTGTAAAATGCTTGCACTAGAGAAGCAGATGAATTCTGGATAATTTTATAGGTGGTAAGAAGCCACATATATTTTAGTTCTAACCAATTTAAGCTTTTTAGTACTATTACAGTGGTGGGTTCTAAAAGGGATATTTGCTGCAAATTTAGCAGTTTTGTTATATAATTGTATATTTTTTTATGCTTGAAGGTTAGTAATATAAGAATTGTGGAGAGGAGATAAGTAGTGGCAAGTGTAGCTTTAGTTGCATTGGTGAGAAAATTTTTGGCTCTATAAAGCATTTTTAGTTTTTGATGATTTTTTCTTATGCACTTTTGTATATGCAGGTCAATTTAATATCATCCACTATCATCCTTAATCATTTGCTATGAGAAGTGACTTCAATGGTTGTATTATCAAGAGAGAGGACTTTAATTTTTTTTTTCATGGGAGAAGGATTTTGGTAAAAAAGTAGCATTTATTTAGGGTTTAGCATGAGTTATGAGTTACAAAGCCATGTTTCAGTTGCTGTTAAAGTTTCCTGAATAATTTATTAGAGGTGTGTCACATTGCCAGATGTGCAAAAGAGTGTGAAGCCATCTGCATACTAGAGGCCTGTTGTCTGGATATGTGGATGACGTTGGTGATAATGTTAAAGAGGATAGGACCAAGCATACAGCTGTGTGGTACACCGGTGATGACTGGGAGGTATGGAGAGGGTGAAGTGCCATTTTACTGACTGATACCTATTAGATAGGTAGCTTTTGAACCACAGAAGGGACTTTTGAAGTGGAAGTCTGCTGTGACAAACTGCGTCAAAGCATTTAGAGCAGTCTAGAAATAAGCGGAAGACTAGAGGAGACTGGTTTGCTGTTATCTCTCACTTTATTGACAGTATCTCTATAGGTTAGAAGTGCAGTGCTAGTACCGTGTGAATGATGGAAACCATGTTGTGTAGGAGATAGGAGTAATTCCTGCAGTAGATATTTAGCAATTGTATTTGAATACATTTTTCAAGTATTTTGCAAAGGAGGATAAGATTGCTATAGGTCTAAAGTTAGTAATGTCTATTGAATATCCTCCTTTGTTCAGAGGGATAATGTGAGACTTTTTCCAGCAAGAAGCAATGTGGGATTGCTGGACTGACCTATTTATAAGAACAAGTTTTCTTTCATTTCCTGAATGCAGAAACTTGTCTGTGAGGAAGACTTAAGTAAATGGTATATACAGTGTAATCTTTTGGTCAAGAGAAAGGACAGTGGCCAACTTAGTAAGTGGTCCTTAGAACAAAGGACAAGCCTGTCAGGGGAAGTGGATGATAAAACCTAATTTCCAGGCAGGCATGTATTTGACTAGATGAAGTTAATACACAGGAAGGTTTAAATTTGCTTACATTGTACAAAGACAAAATTCTCACTGAAATGTTTGGGAGATGGCCTTTGTGGCAGAGTTTGTGCAGTGCTTGGGTCAGATATAATGACCTGCAGGCTATTGTACAAAGACAAAATTCTCAGTGAAAATGTTTGGGAGTTGGCCATTGTGGTAGAGCTTCTGCAGTACTGAGGTCAGATATAGTATTCTGAAGAAGTCTGATTAAAGATGAAACCTAGGTAAATTTGTGTTGGTATCTGGTGTCTGCATTGGTTTTTGCTTCCTTTGAGTCGATCTGCTGGTCTATTTTGTCAGATATAGTGACCACAGGCTGTTGTACAAAGTTAAAATTCTCAGTGAAAATATTTAGGAGTTGGCCCTTGTGGCAGAGCTTCTGCAGTATCAAGGTCAGATATAGCGACCACAAGCTATTGCAGAAAGACAAATTCTCCATGGAAACATTTGGGAGTTGGCCCTTGTGTAACACTTCTACAATATCAGGGTCAGATATAGTGACCACAGGCTATTGCACAAACAAAATTCTCAGTGAAAATGTTTGGGAGCTGGCCCTTGTGGCAGAGGTTTTGCAGTATCGAGTCAGATATAGTGACCACAGTCCACTGTGCATTGCCAACATTCTCAGTGAAAATATTTGGAAGTTGGCCCTTGCAGCAGAGCTTCTGCAGTATCAGGGTCGGAGATAGTGACCATAGGCTTTGCAAATTGGTGGCTATATAGTTGATATAGGTTGAGACCCCTCCATCTTTGGTCCCTGCATGTGCAGTACTTGGCCTGAATGTATGGAAGGCATTGTAGTCCTAAATTGTTAGGGTGCTCTTCGCAGCTTTAAATCATGTCTCAATTACTGCACAGATGTCCATATTTTCCTGGGTGAGGAGATCCTGGAGATTATGGAGTTTCTTGTTTAGGCTCTAAGTATTAAGCAGTAACAGCTTTAGATTCCCTTGGGTTGGTTTTACTACATTTGAGGGTTTGTCAGTTTAGCATTGACTAAAAAAAGGCATTGTGCGGGGAGGACAATGGTTTAGCCAATATTCGAAAGACTAGGGGAGAATGGTGCAGACCATCCTTGGCAAAGCAACATGGTCTGTTGACCACATCCTCCCATGCTGGCAAATATTGTGCCCTTTTGGAATGACACCAGAAACCAAGTCAATTATTGAAGTCAGTTGTGTTTTGTTCATATTTTGGCCCTATCCTTGGTGAAGGTAGAATGCTGCTCCATGCTAGGCACATACCAGCCTTAAAATACATGTTACATTATCTCTGAGATACTTAATGTATAACATTTTGCAATTTATTCTTTTTATATGCTGTGTTTTCCAAAAATATTTTTTTCTAAAATAACTTCTGGCAATTGAAGCACATCTAGACTATCAAATGACTGACTTTCCAGCCTGATGCCATAGTTCCAAGACAATTCATGAATCACCTCAACACAGAGTTGACTTCCCATAACTGTCAGTCTTTGTACCAGTGACTCATACTCCTACTACTCTTCATAAATGTCTTCACAGCTTCAGCTAAAATCTTCATTTAATACCAGACTACAGATATGTTTAAAGCTTTTTGTTCATTTTTGCACCAAATCCTCAACACTGAACAAATACCTTTTTTTTAATTCACAGTGACCATCATCAAGCACACCATGTTGATACGCAGTTGACCTAGTCATTTTTTCTTAGGTCAAGAGATGACCCAGTCATTCCTACCATGCTTCCAACCCTATGACCTATTCTTTCTATGATCACAGCAACAGCCCATAGGACCATTCTGTTTTTTTGGAGGTAAGAGTCAGTCATAAGGAGTTGACCATCATATATGTGAAGTGGCACTTAACCACTTTAACCCCTCCCTATAGCAGTTGCATCTTCTAGAATAACTACTACTTAGCTGGATGCATGCATGCATCACCCCCCCCGCCCCCGCTAATATACAGCAAGGACATCACCCTAACCTGAAAAGATGCATGGTATGCACTAACAGTCTTGACGAGGGCAGCACTGCAGTGGGTAAGAATGCCTCTATTTTCTCAGGATGGATGAGCTGACCTCAGCTGCTTGGTCCTACCTATCCCCACCTAGCTCCTTCTATATCCAAGCTGCTAAATGAACACAGGTCATCTGCTTAAAAGGCAGAGCTTTATTTGTCTATGAAAAAAGCTGGGTTACACTGAGTAAATATTTTTAGTTGCTTATTTGGGCAGTGTTAGTTAAGTATTTCTTGCTATGGAAAAGGTGTCCAAGTTTCTGATGAGTTCTTTTTACTGAGTTAGTAATATGAAGATCAAACTTAAGCTGATCATCTATTGTAACACCTAGCAATTTAGTACTAGATTCAGCTGAGATGATAGCATTGTTGCAGGATAAGATGGTAAATGTACTTTTGAGTGTGGTGATGCTTTTAGGGAGGAAGAGTAGGAGCTTAGTTTTTTTGGATTAAGTATTAGTTTGTTATCACTAAGCCATGTCTCAATGGTGTGGAAGGATGCCTGGGTAGTTGAATGGAGGTCACTTGGGTTGTCAGCAATGTTTATAACAGTTGAGTCATCAGCATATTGTACAAGAGATGACTGGGGGCAAGAGGAGTAGAGCAAGTTGGTGAAAATATTAAAGAGTAGTGGTCCAAGTATGGACCCTTGGGGGACTCCCATTTGTACAGTGAGAGGGGAGGATAGTGCATAGAGCCATTTAACTGATTGCTGGTGAGTAGAGAGACAGCTGGAGAATCAGGAGATAGTAGGGAGAGAGAAATGTAAGTTAGTGAGCTTATCTAGAAGGAGTGAGTGAGAGACAGTTTCAAAGGCTTTAGAAAGGTCAAGGAATAGGCATGAGACAAGCTTATTGTTAATAAACAGATGACAGAATGGCTCCAAACTGGATGAACGCTTTATAAAAGCAGGTAGCAAAGCTAATATCAGACAAAAAACATAAGACTTTAAAGCACTTTTCGTTTGTTCTCCAACAAACTTCATCAGAAAGTAATATAGAAACACAAAGACCCAACATTTAAACAAAAAAGTGCGGGAAAATATATCCACATTTTAAAAATTTAAAGGTGAACTAACTCAATTTGTATAAATATGAATGTAAACACAACCTCAGTAAAATTTGACTTGACTTGCTTGGAAATGGAAAAAACATTGATCATTCCACATGGAATAATTCGTTGCCTTTACTTTTGAACAAAATTGAATCCATGTGTAGCCGGTTGGAGCAACTAGACCAAAAATACACCAGTCTAGTGAACTCCATCTCTTTACAGCCTTTGGGGTTAAATGCAGGGCGAGGAGGTAACGTATCTACTATATTGCAACACAGATGCCTGACAGCCTTTTGAATGAATCGCCAGCACTCAACCAAGAGGACAAACGGCCCGAGGTACGCGTTATTGATGAAAGTACTCCTCCACCGGGGCAGAGAGCAGCAGGAGCTGCTCCATTCACGAACGTTATTGTACCTGCATCATCGTTGGACCGTTTGCCTTCCATTTTTCAACCTACATTGTTACCACCTTTATGTTTGAACCACAATAGTGAAGGAGCCTCTCATTTGAATACTGTACGAGCTAATAATGCCGACCTTCCTCAAAATATTAATGGGAATGGTGGTGCACTCTCAGGATTTTTGGAGAACAACTTTAGACTTGGAGTGGCTCAACAAATGTGAAGAGGTTCCGAGTCTGCAGGAGAAGGTAACAGTTCTGTTCAAACTGACATTGTTGCTAACTTAAAACTGCTTGATAATTTATTATTGAAATATAAAAAGACTCAGCTCGAGGTAGCATATTTTACAGAATGCTTACATTTAAAGATTATACCGAAGGGTTTACGAAGGGTGCAGTACCCGACAGGGCTTATCAAAGATTCACCATTTCATTTAGAGCTAATCAAGTTGTTCGACCAGCAAGGTTTTGAACTGCTTGAATTAATGGTTAAGCACTATTCTTTGATGGCTGACAAAATTTTGAATTTAGTTAAGGAGGTTGACTCTAAGGTGCTGCAGGACCCTTCATTTGAAAGGTACAAATATGACTATAATAGAACTTTTTCTAGTATTAATGAGCATCTTTCTAAATTAAGTTCCAACAAGTCTAAAAAACTTGAACGTGACTGTTTATCTTACAAGAAAGGTAATGCCTATCCGCCACCACCACCACCAGCGCAAATATGGCAACTTGGTTACTCTTTAGTTGATATGAACAGTAGTGACTTACATGCTAATGTTGAGCATGTTGAGACATCTCAAGTGTTAAACCATAGCCAACAGTTCAATCAAAGTGGCCCATCTAACACTTATGCTGAGGCTCAACCTGCTGGAGTTCCATCTGAACCAATTGCGTCTGTTCAGGAACCAGTACGTAGGAGTGAAAGACTTATGAATGCATCAAAGGTGAACTATAATTATAGTTCTAGGCAGAACCAACAATCTGGCTATAACCACCGTGAGAACAGTAATTATAACTACACCAGAAATCAGCAGGATTTTCAGAACTACAGTTACACGGGTGCCAGGCCAAAACAGCAGAGGGGCTCAAAATTTCCAAGGTGAATAATGAACACCTTGGAATGGATGGGTGCCCTCCTGATGTGTTATTTGAAAGTGAATGTTGTCTCTCTCCTACGATTAGTACTTGTAAGCATACAACTAACAGTAACAGCTTACTTGATTACGACAGTTCGCCTGCTGGACTTGATTTAAATTTAAACACTAGTGTAGATCAAGCTATTGGCTGTCTTGAGTCTTGTTCTACTGTCATGACTAACGGTTGTGGGACTGCAATTGCAACTAATAATTCATTTGAATTTGATAGTTCAATACTTGGTCTTAGTATTAACAGTAGTGGAGACCAGTTTGCTGAACACTCTGGGTCACCACGTCCTACAATTGTCTTCAACAAGGATAAGGACTTTAAGGTTTATAATTTCTCTGGCAGTACTTTATCATTAGAAATGGTTGACTTTTTATCCAAAGGGTACACTTATGTCCCTTGGTACAAGATGGATATTAGCAAACTTATTTTAGAGCTTAAAGTCTTTACTAGGAAACTCAATTTAGGTTTATTTTTTATGAATTCTGGCCATGCTCTCTCAGATAGCCAATTTCATATACCTAGTACGTTTAATCCTCCACTCCACCCTATTTTACAAATCTTTGAACAAATGAGTGAGTTGGATTTGAGAAGGCTAGATACTGATATTAACAACAAACACCTGAGTACGGGTCACTTGGTTAAAAATGAGAGGGACATTTTGAGATATTTTCAGTCTCAAGACATTAGAATATGTAAACCCGATAAGGGGGGCAGCTTTGTGGTATTTGACAATTTTGACTATATTGCACGAATGTTAGTATTACTTGAAAATGAAACCTATCAAGTTAGTTCCAGATCTGAGGTCAATACAGCTTACAGTCTTTTGAAATCATGTATTTATGATTTGTTTATAGAGGGACGAGTTGACCAAAACGTGTTTAACTACATGTTTACTGCTTTTCCCAGATATCCCACTTTGTTTGGGATACCTAAAATCCACAAAGATGTTTCTAACCCGCCTATGAGACCTCTCATTGATGGCCGGGGTTCTCCAACTTATGCTTGTTCCAAAGTTGTTGATGCATACTTACAGAAATATATGGTTCTCGAACCCCAGATATGCAAAGACTCTTGGTCTTTTTTGTCCAAGATTAATGATTTGAGTTTTAATAATGATTACAACTTTTTAACTGTAGATGTGAAGGATCTTTACATATGTATCCCTCACGATATTGCAATAGAATGGGTGGCAGACATAATGAGGAAACATGGAGCTTCAAGCATAGAAATTTCTTTAATCATGGAATTGTTGGACTTAATCTTGACTAACAATTATATTATGTTTGACAATAAGTTCTACCTTCAGAAAATAGGTTTGGCAATGGGCTTCCCTTGTGGTGCTAGCGTTGCCAACTTGGTAATGGCTCAATGGGAGTCAAAATTTGTTTTCGCAGTTGATGTTAATAAGAACATGAATGCCATAGTGTATTATACCCGTTTCCTTGATGATGTTTTTATATTATTAAAGGGTGATGATGTTTTGGCATTCGAGTTGGTTAGTGGGTTTAATTCTTCCACTAACTTTCTACAATTTACCTACTCCTTTAATGTCAACACAATTGCTTATCTGGACATCTTGTTAACAAAGAATATTGGTTTAGGCTGTTTTACTGCTCAGGTTCATCGTAAGGCAACCTATTCCAATTCATTTTACATTTTATTTGCAGTTTACAATTAGATTTCACCAATGAATGTAACTTATTAAAACAAATGTTATCCAGAGCCTTTGATTAATGAATTAATCAAAGAAGTTGAACACAAAAGAAGTATTAAGCAATTTAAACCTATTTTGGGTGTGGATAAGTTATCTATTGAGGTGGATATTTTGGATACACAAGAAACCCCTTTAAATGATGACTTTCTTGGTATAGCTAGAGACCAACATTTTCATTACACCTTTATTACATCATTTAACGCACAAACCAAATCTATCATTAATGTTATTGATAAGAATTGGGAATTATTTAGATGTAATCCCGCTATATTTACATTTTTTGGATCAAAACCACAGTTTGTCTTCAAGAAGGGGAGAAATGTTAAAAATCTACTCGAGAGATTTAATAGGCCATGTGTTAGAACAACTGGTATGTTTAAATGTGAATGTTGCAATTTTTGTAAACACATGGAATGTACTAACCAGTTTGCTATTAATAATAGAAATTACAAATTGAAGGCCAAATACAATTGTAACAGTAAATTTGTTGTGTACCTGGCTTTATGTTCTTTTTGTCCCGTGTTCTACGTGGGCAAAACTGAACGTCGTTTGAGGGAAAGGGTTTATGAACACCAGTATGCAATTACACATAATAAAGACAACAATGCATTGGCTAAACATGTCTATGTGAACCCTACACATAAGTTCAAATTTTTGGTCATCGATCAATTTATTCAGGACATCAGGGGTGGACCAGCCACGTTCAAACTGGAAGAATTGGAGCTGTTGTGGCAGATCAGATTATATGCCTTCAACTTTCCAGGTTTGAATGAGGCTTGCTCCATTTCCTGTATTCTAAAATTAAGGAGTTTACAAAGATAGTTATAGTATATTGATTATTTTTATCAATACTCCTTAGTCATATAACTATATTTACCTTTTACATGTCATTCCTAGTTTAAAGACTTTTATTATAAGTTTGAATTTTGTTTTTAATATTAGTGTAATTTTGAACAAGTGCAGGCAGTGTTGGGTTATACTGTTTGTGTAAAGCTTTCAAGTCTTACTTTGGATTTGAATGTTTTCACTATGTGTTAGTTTTTTAACCATACTAGTGTTTATGCATTTATTAACAGTTGAAGATATGTTGTTATATTTGTTCAAATTTTACTGAGGTTGTGTTTACATTCATATTTATACAAATTGAGTTAGTTCACCTTTAAATTTTTAAAATGTGGATATATTTTCCCGCACTTTTTTGTTTAAATGTTGGGTCTTTGTGTTGCTATATTACTTTCTGATGAAGTTTGTTGGATAACAAACGAAAAGCGCTTTAAAGTCTTATGTTTTTTTGTCTGATATTAGCTTTGCTACCTGCTTTTTAATAAAGCGTTCATCCAGTTTGGAGCCATTCTGTCATCTGTTTATTTTCGTGGTTTTTGTGCCATTTTTTGCGTACAAGCTTATTGTTATCCCGAGCTAGGGAGACTATGTTGATGAATGATATGAGTGCAGTAGTTGTACTATGCTTGGGACGGAAACCATGCTGTGTGGGTGTGAGAAGGTTTTCCTGGTGAAGATAATGCATTACCTGCTTGTGAATGCATTTCTCTAGGATTTTTGAGAGTGGAGAGAGTATGGCAAACAGTCTGAAGTTGGATATGTCTGAGGAGTTGCCCCCCTTTGTGAATGGGTAGAGTAAAGAAATTCTTCCATACAGTAGGGGACATAGGATTCAGAAATGGATCAGTTGATTAAGATGGATACAGGATAGGTAAGAGGTTCAGAGGCAATCTGCAGGAAGTAAGAGGGTAGCTTGTCAACAGATGGGGAGCAAGGTTTAAGTTTAGAGAGCAATGACTTTACATAGTTAGTTGATACTGCTTTTAGAAAGAAGGAGTTTGGAGGGTTTGGAAGAGGTATAGAGTTTGTGGGGGTACTAGTGCTTTTTCTGGGAGGGAGAGAATTTATTACGGAGGTTATTGAGTTTATAAAATGATTGTTAGTTATTGGCTATGTCTTCAGGTGTTGCATTAGGACATGGGTTAGGAGAGGAAGGGTTTTCTGGATGAAGAGTCTGTTAAATAGAGCTCCAGAATTTCTTTGGGTCTGATTTAAGAGTAGAAGGAGGATTGGCATAGAAGTTTATTTTGTCATAATGGATGATTTTTTTTAATTTTATTTCTGAGTTCTTTATATTTCTGAAGAAGAGAAGGGGTCCTAGTTTTAGTCCACATTTTTCAAATCCTATCCCGGTCTTTCATGAGGGTTCTGGTAGATTTAGTGAGCCAGGGAGCAGTATTAGATTTGATTCTAATCATGCGAAGAGGAGCAAGGGAGTTAATGTTTAGGAATGTAGTGTTGAAGGAGTGGACAGCTTCATCTAAAGGAAGAGTGGTGAGGTAAGACCAGTTAATTTTGGAGAGTTGGTGAATAAAGGAGTTAGGACAGAAATGCGAAAGTGAGTGGGTTGTAATAAATTTGTAGGTTTGGTAAGGTGGGGAGTATGTCTGGTAACTGTTATAGGGCAGTGGTTGCTGAGGGCATTTGGAAGGGTTTGGGAGTTATGATAGTTTTGAGGGTGGGAGACCAATATCCAGTCAAGAAGAGAGCTAGGTAGGTAAGATTTATTAATGTAGGTTGGGGTTATGATTAGCTGCTCAAACCCATGTAGGTTTATACAGGAAGTAGTGTTGGGAGCTTGTATTGTAAGCCAATTAATATTTGCATCTCCCAGTATAATTATTTCATTCTGGATGGTATGTGAGAGGTGAGATAGGATGTTCTCAAGTATGTTAATATTATCGGGTCTACTTTAATTAAATGAAAGTGGAATCCATCAAATAGGAAGCCGTCGACACATAAACAGAGAAACACGATAACGTCGAACACGCAAAACCACGAAATTTAAACATTGAAACCGCAATAGTCGGCCAACCCCACTGCCCGTAACATACTACCTACGCAAACACAACAACAATAAACACATACATAGACTAACCAAAACCCTATTACTAACCCTAAATTAAAGCACCAAAACCCCACTTGTAACCCTACACTAAACCCCACATACACAACTATCTATGCACTACCCTTAACCCCTCCCTAACCCTAAGGTCTGTAACTACTGCACACTTACCCTACAGAACTATACCCACACAAAGTAAATATTCCACACACATACACTTAACAAAACCCTACACTAAACCTTACATACATTACCTATCTATGCACTTACCTTAACCTGCACCCTAACCCTAAGGTCTGTAACTATCGCACACTTACCTTACGGAGTTATACCGCAAACGGGCCAACTATGACAATTCGACATTTCGATTATGCTATTTAGTGCATTCGACGTTTCTGCATTTCGCTGTTTATGTGTCGACGGATTTGTATTCAACGGATTCTGCTTTTGTTTAATTAAAGTAGATCCATATTATCACCAGGGGGAATATCGATTGCTGCAACAGTTATGGTGTTGAAACTGTTAAGTTTGAAGTTGGTCACTAGGAGTTCAGCTGGTGAGAAGGAGGGTAAGTTTAGTGTGGGACTGATTTGGGAGAGACAATTGGAGTAGAGTATGGAGACTCCTCCTCCTTTTCTTTTAGGTCGATCTAATCTAAGGATATTATAGCCAGGAGGGATGATTTCACTGTCCAGATGGTATGGTTTTAACCATGTTTCAGTTAGGATAAATATGTCAGGAGTATAGTTAGCTATCCAAGCATGGAGTTCTCAGGAGCGGCCTTAGATCAACTGGTGCCCTAGGCAAAGACTCCAGCACCCCCACACCATCCCCACCCCCATCCCATCCCCCCCTCATCTAATAAATAAATAAAATGTGTAAATGTTCCCCTGGCGCCCTGCAGGCAGCTGCCTGCCTAGTTGGCCTAGGCCTAAGGCCAGCTATGGGAGTTCTTGAACTTTATTTACAAGGCTGCTGACGTTGATAGAGCAGAATTGTACTTGTTTTTGTGGGTTGGAGGCATTGACAGGTTTAGATACAGGAGGGTTATTGTTCAGGGTAGTGTCTGTAGGGCCTGGGTCAGGATGAATGTCACCAGACAGAAGTACAGGTTTGTAATGGGGTTTTAATTTGAATAAGTAGACTTTTTTTTTTGTTTTAAAGGGGAGGGGGGAGATATTTTTATTTTAGGGATGGGAGTGGTGGGGGGAAGGATGGAGGGACAAATTAGTAGATAGGGTTGTGGTGTCGTACTTGAGTTAAGAGTGGTGTTTGAGGGATGGAAATAGGGAGTAGGTAACTGTGAGTGATAGGAGGTGAGGTGATAGAGTATAAGGAGTAGAGAAGGTAAGAGTATAGTTTGAGTTATAAGAGACGTCACTTTAGACATGTCTCTTACACAAGCAAGAGGCACTTCACTTGTAAGAGACATGTCACTTTATTAGTAGGACCCATACTATAATACATGTTAAATATATTATTATTTGTTTATTTTATTTACTGTCATTTGATCACTGGGAAAGTTTGGCTAAGTAGGAGCCCAATTTCACCACAGGCCCAGGGAGAACAGCTCCAAAGTACAACAGATCATTTTAAGAATAATAATTTTACAGTTTTTAAAAATAATGCAAAAAGCAAATACAGTTTAAATAATTATACCAAATTAGACATAATATCAAAATATAGGTTGTGAACAGATACAAGCTATGTGACAATGATTTAATAGGTAAAGAAATTTTAGCCAGTTTATAGAGAAATTAAAGGTAAGTTAGTATAACAGAAACATGAATTGTGATATAAAGTGAGAGAAAAGCAGGCTTCTGGAGAAAGCCAGGGAAAAGAAATTGATAGAAGTAAGGAAGTGAGTGAAGTAGGGAGAGTAAGGAGATGGAAGTTATGAACAAGTATTTATACACATTCAGGGATATAGTTTATCCTGGTGTTGAGCAAGAATACAGTCAGCTTTTGTCTAGGAAGTCTTTCAGAATGGTTTTAAAGGATGAGAGGGAGGATATTGACCTGACAGATGCAGATAAGGAGTTCCAGGCCTTAGCAGCATGCTAAGAGTACAGACAGTGCCTGGCAGATTTGATACATCTGTGAACAGACAAAGAGGTTTTAGTTATTGGATTGTAATGACCGACTTGGAACATAATTGTGTAGAATGTTATTTAGTGCTGGCCAAGCAGATGGATTCTGAATAATTTTATAGGTGGTAAGAAGCTGTGTTATGTTAGTTGATAGAGTAGTTCTAACCAATTTAGGTTTTTTAGTACTATGGGTTCTGGAAGGGATATTTGCTGCAAATTTAGCAACTTTGTCATTGGACTGTTCAAGCTTTGATTTTTATGATGCCTAAATGTTAGTATGGATGGGAGCACCATAATAAAGTGTGAGGAGATGTTAGTAAGGATGGGAGCACCATAATGAAGTGTGAGGAAATGTTAGTAAGGATGGGAGCACCATAATGAAGTGTCAGGAGATGTTAGTAAGGATGGGAGCACCATAATGAAGTGTGAGGAGATGCTAGTAAGGATGGGAGCACCATAATGAAGTGTGAGGAGATGTTAGTAAGGATGGGAGCACCATAATGAAGTGTGAGGAGATGTTAGTAAGGATGGGAGCACCATAATGAAGTGTGAGGAGATGTTAGTAAGGATGGGAGCACCATAATGAAGTGACAGGATATGTTAGTAAGGATGGGAGCACCATGATGAAGTGTGAGGAGATGTTAGTAAGGATGGGAGCACCATAATGAAGTGTGAGGAGATGTTAGTAAGGATGGGAGCACCATAATGAAGTGTGAGGAGATGTTAGTAAGGATGGGAGCACCATAATGAAGTGTGAGGAGATGTTAGTAAGGATGGGAGCACCATAATGAAGTGTGAGGAGATGCTAGTAAGGATGGGAGCACCATAATGAAGTGTGAGGAGATGTTAGTAAGGATGGGAGCACCATAATGAAGTGTGAGGAGATGTTAGTAAGGATGGGAGCACCATAATGAAGTGTGAGGAGATGTTAGTAAGGATGGGAGCACCATAATGAAGTGTGAGGAGGAGACAAGTAGTGCCAAGTGTAGCTTTAATTGTGTTGGTCAGGAAGTTTTTGGCTTTATAAAGCATCCCTAGTCTTTGATTAGTTTTTCCTATGCAATGTTGTATATGCAAGCCAAATTTAAAATTATCATCCACTATCATCCCTACTAATTTGCTATTAGAAGTGACTTCAGTGGTTGTACAAATACAGTAGATAAACTACTGGTCCAAACCCACAAAGCTAATAACTACTGGGGAATCCCTGTTTGCCAACTTCATTGGCAAAACCTGGAATTTGTTGCCAAACTATAGAACCCTACAATCCTCCAAAAGTCTTAAAAAAACCTCACAGTATCTCAAAGTGAATTGGCTATGCCCATGTACCAACCCTGATTAAGTTATAAACTAAAAGCATATTCTGCAATTATCATAACTTGTAACTACATCACCAAGCTCTGCTTCCAATCTGATGTCTCTTACTTTTAATTGTCTGTCCATGAGAATTGTGAGTCCCTACTAGGGAACACTACTAACCCATTGTATATAATCACTTTGTTTTTCTAATTGTTTGCTAACTTCTGTGTAATCTATGTAAGTTTGTCTATGTGGAGCTTTTCTCCCCGGGCTTCCACTGAAAATGGACATGTATCCAGTCGGACTATCCTGGTAAACAAATGTAAAATAAATAAATAAATATTGTTAAGAGAGAGGACTTTAAATTTTGTTTTTTTTTTTCATAGCAGAGGGAGTTGGGGGAAAAAAAACAGTAGTTTTTTTTTTTTTTTTTTTTAGGGTTAAGCCTGAGTTGTGAGTTACAAAGCCATGTTTCAGTTGCTGTTAAGGCTTCCTGAGTAATTTTTTTTGAGGTGTGCCATATTATCAGATGTGCAAATGAGTGTGTAGTCATCTGCATACTGTATTAGGGAGGTCCATTGTGTGGATGTGTGGAGTGTTGGTGAGAATGTTAAAGAGGAAGGAACAAAGGATAAAGCCTCTTGGTACACTGGTGGTGACTGGGACATATGAAGAGAAAGTTGCTGACTGATGCCTACTGGATAGGTAGCTTTTGTACCATAGAGGAGTGGGCTGAGAGAGACCTAGTGAGGACATTTGAAGTAGACATATGTTGTAGCAAACTGTGTCGAAGTCTTTAGACAAGTCTAGAAATAAGGAGGAGACTATTTTACTGTCATCTCTTGCTTTATTGACAGAATCACTACAGGTTAGAAGTGCACTGTTAGTACTATGGGAAGGACAAAAGCCATGTTGTCTGAGGGATAGGACTTTTTCCTGCAGAAGGTTGTTTAGTAATTGTTTTTGAATGCATTTTCAAGTATTTTGGAGCGACTGGATAATATTGCTATAGGTGTAAAGTTAACAATGTCTGTTGAATTTCCTCCTTGGTGCAAATGGATAATGTGTGACTTTCTCCAGAGAGAGGGAATATAGGTTTCCTGGACTGACCTATTTATAAGGATTGTGACAGGGTAGGAAATGCTATAAGCTGCTAGTTTAAGGTATTCACTTGGAAGGTCATCAGCTGAAGTAGAGCATTGTTTGAGTTTGTTTAAGAATAGTTTTATATAGGATATGAGCACGGGTTTGAAGTTGAAAGTGGATGTGGTGATACATGGCTGCTGAATTAAAAACAGGTTACATTTCATCTTTATGGAAATAATCTCTTATCACTCCTTTGTATAAGAAAGGAAATAAGCAGTTGGTAAACAATTACAGACCTGTAAGTCTTACTTATACTTTATGCAAGTGCTTTGAAGGATGCATAAGTAATATAATCACTAGAGATAATCTTCCTTTAGTGGATATTTTTCAACATTGCTAAGTTAATGGTCCCTCCACTTTGGCCAGTTTGGCAGGTTTATATAACAACTTACTAAAACACTTGATTTACATTTTTGCACTGGTGTTACCTTGCTAGATTGTATAAAGCTCTGCATGGTCCGAAGGTAAACTTTTTTTTAAATACACATTTTTTCTATGCAATTAGTCTAAATTACTCTGTAGTTTCTTACATTTCTGTCAGTTTTGATTGTGAAGTGTTTTGTATTTCACTCAGGCTGAGCCTGAAATTGGTCAATCTTGATTAGTGTGCTACACTGATAAACAGATATAAATTAATAAATAAATAAAATCAGATGGATTATCAGTTGGTTGAGAAGGAGAAAACAATCAGTGATAGTACAAGGGACTAAATTCCTCAGTGTTCCACGCTTAGACCCTTGTTATTTAATATAGTGTTTTCCTCTATACATTTAATAAAAAATGTTGGTTATATAAGTGCATTTTTTTTGCAGATAAGGCGGCAGATTTTTCAGATATTAATAAACACACATATGAGATATGTAAATGGGCATTAAATACTGGTTTAAGGTTCAGTAAGGACAAATGTAATATGACTTTTTTTGATAAACCATCATTTAAGAAACAACTTTTTTTACATCCTTTTCCCTTATGAGGATGGAAGTTTTAAAGGTCTTGATATTATGGAAAGTAATTTCAAATATAACATCCATGTTCTGTGTATCTATTTAGGGCAATGTGGCAAATGGGTGTGATCTTTAAAAGCATTACTACTATGGACCAATAGTTTATTGACATTATACAAACTATAGATAAAATCCATGTTGGAGTTCTATAATTCTTTCTATATTTATAATGAGAAACAACTGAATAAAATAGTGTCTGTACAGAGCTGTTTCACTAAAATATTTTTCTGCATAAGATCTGAGTTATAAGGACAGGTGCTCAAACTTAAATTTATATACTTTTCATTATAGTTATCTAAGTATTAGATCTTACAGTCTCTCTTAGACGTAGATGTGTATACAGGAATTAGAACCTACAAACATCACAATTTAAGATTTTGTACACAGATTTATAGTAAAAAGCAAGGAGATGTTATATTAATTCAAGAATTGTACAGCTCTGGAATAGATTTGCACAATGTGTTAGAAAGGCTAATACTTTAGTATAGGTTGCTACTACAGGTCCAGGAATTTAAATATGGAAGAGACTGCAGAAGAGCTGGAGAGAATACTTGGAGAAAACTTACTGAATGAAGATGAAGGAGATGAAATAACTGTTACAAAGGTATAAATGGAGGACTGGAAATACAAATGTTGCTCAATTTCATAAACCAGGCAGAGCCAAAGGAAGGAGATGAAGCACAATGAGGTGACATGGTAGACAGAGTTTTACAAGAGGAATAAACTAAAAGATAGGGAACACAAGCAACAGCCAGTGAAGGGAAAACACTGGGGTATTCATGGCTGATGCAGTAGTGAGTTTCCAGGGTTTGCCTCTACAATAAGGTCTTTTGTTACAAGAAAGAAGAAGTTATGCAGATGTAGCAAAGCAAGGGAAATGGAAGAAGGAACTAAGAGGGACAAACAGTTGTAGTTTCTCAACAGCCGCAGAGAAGGTGACTAGAGGTAAGAATAAAAAGTAAAAGTGAAGGCAGTTTGAACAGCTATGACATTATGACTAGTATTATTTTGTCACTAGGATTGTAACATTTAAGACATAACAGCATTACTTCATTTTGGAGCTGAAACTTTTTGTTAAGTGACATTTGAAAGATTTAACTTGCTGGAAAAAATTATGACTGAGATGGAATAAAGAAATACAGCAGCACCATGGAAAGTCTATCCTTTTCAGAGTTTGTGACTACAACTAAAAAATAAAATCCATGTGTAGTTTAGAACTTCATATCTGGATGAGTGTAAGTTAAAACTATTTTTATTTCATGCTTTTTTTAATTTCTCCAGGTCTTTTGGGTTTCTAATACTATGACAGGAATGGACCCCATTCCTAAGTCAAAGCATGATTACATTTCATGAAATTAGTATTGTTTCAATCTTTGATGTCTTTCATGATGTAGTAAAGTAGATGAAGTTAAAAAAATGTGATCAAAGAAATATACGGACTGGGTATTGGGAAGTGTGAGTAATAATGGATGTCAAGAATGGGAAAATTCAACATATTTCAAATACAATAATTGTGAATGATAAGAAAGGATTTGTTAGGTACTGGGACAAACCCAAATTATGTAATTGCTGTGGGATGAAAATCATTTAGTACTAGACTGTAACAAATGAATCTGTGGTCAATGCGGGCATAGAGGACATGCAGCACAAAACTGTAAGCCTGTTTTGTAGAAAATGTAAGAGCTTGGACACTTCTGGTTTGACTGTCCCATATTAGAAAATGAAACAGTAGATGAAGAATAAAGCTCAGAAGTAAGTCAAACAGTAGAATATATTACTACAGGAAATGTTGAAAGAGAAGATGGTACTGAAGAAATGTTAAACAATGAACGGTAGTTAGTGAAGAAATAGTTCAAAATGAGATTATTAATATACAGGAAGAGAACATATATGCAATTTTAGACAGAGAAAAGGCAAAAGAGGGAGAAAATGAGATAGGAGAAGAAGATAGTGAAAAAATGTTTAGCGAGAGACTTAGAGGGAAAAGAAAAATAAGATCTGAAAGCAAAACACTTACATAAAAGGAACATGACAGTACAAGTTGTGATAAATGGATGGATGGGAAAAATAAATATTAAGACATTAATAAAATGGGGATGAAAATGAGTTTTTGTTTATTGGTATTAGTAACGAATGCAGTAGTACAGACTTGCATTTATAAAATGAAGAAGGCAAAATGTGAGATAGAAGGAAATGCTACATGGTCAATATGTATGAGATATGTAGATGATTTAGTTCTAATAATAAGTTCTAATAATGAAAAAGCGATGGATAAGTGCAGCTGAAATAAGGATTGAAAACCTATTAAAAGCTGGTCTGCAGTTAAACACAATTAAGTGTAAGGGATACGGATAAATGGAATATATTTCATATATTTGACAAGAAAGGAAATAAAGATATTGGGAGTGAAATTTGTTGATTATGAAAGTGTAATAAGTTAAAGGAGAGAGATAATAGAACAAATACAAAATCTTAGCTTGGTGAAAAAGTTTTTATTTATTATTTCAGAAAATCACATAAAAGATGGGTACTTATGCATTTGGAAAATGGCATATTTGGGAGCATACTCAAACAATAAAAATGTGGAACAAGTGATAAGGTAGAGAGAGCAACACCAAAGAAACAGCAAAAAAGAAAATAGTCTCTCCACACTGTCAAGCCAAATAAAATTTATTAAAAAACGACAAAGCTTTTGGATATAAAACACATCCTTCCTCAGTGTCTTACACAAAAGAAAAGTTAAAACCAACATTTATACTAATAGCACATGACACAGCCATTAATTGATTAAGGTGAACACCCAGTTCTTAAAGATACAGAAACAATGATAAAAGGGATAAGAAGTATATACATATCTTCCTTTCATTTTTTTCTAATTTTTCTTTGTTTATTTTTTAGAATAGGTTTTAGTGTAACTTGTTTATTTAAGCCCGGGTCTTTATCTGCTTCAAGCCCCACTATAAATTCATATTCTTTCATGTCCACATTATTAACATGGTCTCCACGTCTAATACCTGGGAATACAATAGATATGACCCTGAAGTTAAATTCATGAGCGGCACCTACTGCAGAAATGTGGCAAGCCAATGAGTTAGTAGGTATATTCCTACAAATATCTGATCTATGCTCAATAATTCTATCCCTCAGGCACCTGACTGATTTGCCCACATAAAATCCTGAACATTTCTTACATGTGGCAAGATATATAATACCAGTGGTATTACATGTCGCTGTACAGTGAAAAATGAATCAACTGCCACTCATAGGATGTATAAATTCTGGGCACTGATTAATACTCGTACAACATGAACAATTGTAACATGGAAAAGTACCTTTTTTATTAAACTCAACTCCTTGTGTATTATTGAAAGAGAAATCTTTGTAACATAAAAGTTGTTTCAAATTGTTACAATTATGATAGGTAAACATAGGTTGGTCTGGGAGCCATTTCTCATGACCGGGTATAGATTTCAGGACAAACCAATTTTTTTCTTATAACATTCTCAATTGTTCTGCTCATTCTATTGTATGTCATGAGATATCTAAGGACTCATAGTGTCAGTATTGGAATCCTCTTGTAGGGTCTGGCTACAGAGTCCCTTAGTGTCAGAGCATCCCTCCTGGCTGTCTCTGTTTCTGTCATATTGTATCCCTTCTCCAAAAAATGTACAGTCATTTCCTGCATCTGAGCATTACATACCTCCAGCTCTGTACTATGTCAATTGGCTCTTAAGTACTGACTTTTTAAGATACTCTTGAAGGTTCTCCTCACATGCATACTTTTTATGGAAATATTTGTTTACGTGGACATCCTTCTTACAGACACTAGTTTGTAAACCATGATCTGTAAGCATCAGCTGTATATCCAAGAAACTTAGGGATTTGTCAGAGAACTTCATCTGAAATTTAAGAAATTCAACAGTCTCACTCAAGTATGTATAAAAGTTTTGAAGATCCAACATAGTACCCTGCCAAACTAGGAAAATGTCATCCACAAAATGCTTATAGAATGAAACATTCCTAGCACAGGGATTACTTACACCATATATAAAGTTTCCTTCCCATCTGCTCAGAGTCAGATTAGCATAGGTAATTGCTACGGCAGTGCCCATAGCAGTACCCGAAACTTGATGGTAAATTTGCTTATTGAAAACAAAAACTTGTTTTCTAGAACAAGATCTAATAGTTTACAAATTGTCTCAGAACTTCTACCATTAACCAAACCATGCTCAACTAGTATTTGTTTGACACAATCAACTCCATAGGTGTTGGGGATGACAGTAAATAAAGATTTTATATCTAATGTCACTAGGAAAAAGTCCTGATTATTAACGTTATCATACCAATTGTAAAGCTGAGATAAAAATCACCACTATCTTTAATATAATTAGGGACAATTTTTAGATATTCCTTTAGTATATTTTGGAGGTATACAGGTAAAAGCTCTGTAATCTAACCACCACTTGAGGCAGTGGGCCTCATGGGTGGTTGCTCGACAGGCTTATGGATCTTAGGAAGTCCATAAAGTCTATGGACTTGATTGTGTCAGACAAATACTAGTTGAGCATGGTTTGGTTAATGGTAGAAGTTCTGAGACAATTTGTAAACTATTAGATCTGGTTCTAGAAAACAATATTTTTGTTTTCAATAAGCAAATTTACCATCAAGTGCTGGGTACTGCTATGGGCACTGCCATAGCAAATACCTATGCTAATTTGACTCTGAGCAGATGGGAAGGAAACTTTATATATGGTGTAAGTAACCCCTATGCTAGGAATGTTTCATTCTATAAGCGTTTTGTGGATGACATTTTCCTAGTTTGGCAGGGTACTATGTTTGATCTACAAAACTTTAATACATACTTGAATAAGACTGTTGAATTTCTTAAATTTGAGATGAAGTTCTCTGACAAATCCCTAATTTTCTTGGATATACAGTTGATGCTTACAGATCATGTTTACAAACTAGTGTCTATAAGAAGGATGTCCAAGTAAACAAATATTTCCATAAAAAAGTATGCACATGAGGAGAACCTTCAAGAGTATCTTAAAAAGTCAGTACTTAAGAGCCAGTCAACTTAGTACAGAGCTGGAGGTATGTAAGTTTTTTGGAGAAGGGATATAATATGACAGAAATAGAGACAGCTAGGAGGGATGCTCTGACACTAAGGGGCTCTGTAGCCAGACACTACTTTTCTGTTAAAGAGGATTCCAATACTGACACTATGAGTCCTGGTAATGGACAACCCCTTAGATATCTCATGACATACAATAGAATGAGCAGAACAATTGAGAATGTTATAAGAAAAAAATTGGTTTGTCCTGAAATCTATACCCGGTCATGAGAAATGGCTCCCAGACCAACCTATGTTTATCTATCATAATTATAACAATTTGAAACAACTTTTATGTTACAAAGATTTCTCTTTGAATAATACACAAGGAACTGAGTTTAAGAAAAAAATTCACTTTTCCATGTTACAGTTGTTCATGTTGTACGAGTATTAATCAGTGCCCAGAATTTTTACATCCTATGAGTGGCAGGAGATTCATTTTTCACTGTACAGCGACGTGTAATACCACTGGTATTATATATCTTGCCACATGTAAGAAATGTTCAGAATTTTATGTGGGCAAATCAGTCAGGCACCTGAGGGATAGAATTATTGAGCATAGATCAGAGATCCGTAGGAATATATCTACTAACTCATTGGCTTGCCACATTTCTGCAATGGGTGCTGCTCATGAATTTGACTTCAGGGTCATATCTGTTGTATACCCAGGTATTAGACGTGGAGACCATGTTAATAATGTGGACATGAAAGAATATGAATGGATAGTGAGGCTTGAAGCAGATAAAGACCCGGGCTTAAATAAACAAGTTACACTAAAACCTATTCTAAAACATAAACAAAGGAAAATTAGAAAAAAATGAGAGGAAGATATGTATATACTTCTTATCCCTTTTATCATTGTTTCTATATCTTTAAGAACTGGGTGTTCACCTTAATCAATTAATGGCCGAGTCATTTGCTATTAGTATAAATGTTGATTTTAGCTTTTCTTTTGTGTAAGACACTGAGGAAGGATGTTTTTTATATCCGAAAGCTTTGTCATTTTTTAATAAATTTTATTTGGCTTGACAGTGTGGAGAGACTATTTTCTTTTTTTGTGGTTATATTTGGGAGCATATCAATATATCCCACTCAAATGGAAAAAGAGTTATTAGAGATTCTTTTAGCTTCATTTGGGGTTCATGGCTGAACCCAGCAAGAAGAGGGATAATTCATAATAAATAAGAAGAAGGTGGTTTGAATTTAAAAAAAATCCATGGTGCATTTAGGATCTATGGATTTATTTTGGGTAATGAAAAAGGTAAAAGAAAGACAAAAAGAAATGATAGGTAAGATGCTATAAGAAAAATGTAGCAACTTATTAGGGAGGAAAAAAAAAACAGAAAAATGAAAAGAAATGAAAAGAAAAAAGGGACAAGGTTGAAAAAAATAATACGACAATAAAACAGAATTGTGGAAGTTAAAAGTAAGTGAGGATGATGCAAAAAGAAAAGAATGGTATAATATGATTTTAGAATTTTATTTTTGGTGTACCTGTGATAAGAATTAAAAAAAAAATGTAAAAAGGCAACAAAATCCAGAAGAAAAAAATTGAAAATTTTATGAAACAGAGTTTTTTTTGAGGAGATTTTTATTAGACAAGTTACCAATAAAAGGGAATATTAATTGAAGAAGAAACAGCAAAACATTATTTTTTGGACTTTAAAAAATAAAAATAAGCTTTGGTAAAGTTAAAAATGAATGTAAATAGGAAGGATTTAAATGTATATATATGAATATTATAACATTTGGGAAATATGATAAAGTAAAAAGTATGATATTGATAAATGGGATAAAATACTATTTATGACACTATGAGTACTGTGCAAAAAAGATGTGAGAATTTATTATTTAACAAGAAAATGGCAGAGGGTGCTGTATTATAGCAATAACCCACGCCTGGGTGTGGGTAATGCTGGATTTACCCACGGTTGGCGTGGTTTGGTCCCGAGGGACCAAACAAAGACAACCGTGGGTAAATCCAGCATTACCCACACCCAGAAGTGGGTTATTGCTATTATACAATGACATTATTTAAGAAAATAAATAATTACTTTTCTTAAATAATGGCATTGTATAATGCCTCTTTGCTGCCCTTCCGCAGCTGTCTGGTGTTCTGCAGCAGTTCTGATGTACTGCGCATGCCTACGCAGTACATCAGAGCTGTGGGCAAAAGCAACGGAGAACTCAAGATCTCCATTGCTTTTACTTCTCGCTATGTTAAATGGGTTTAACATAGCGAGACAGCTTTAAAATAAGCAATGGAGATCTCCGTTGCTTATTTTAAAGCTGTCTCGCTATGTTAAACTCATTTAACATAGCGAGACAGGTTAAAGCAACGGAGATCGCAAGATCTCCGTTGCTTTTACTGTGTCGCTATGTTAAAGGAGTTTAACATAGCGAGACAGCTTTAAAAAAAGCAACGGAGATCTGCGTTGCTTTTTTTAAACCTGTGTCGCTATGTTAAACTCTTTTAACATAGCGAGACAGTGTTTTATACTAACGGAAAAAGTCCGGGCGACCGGACCTTTCTCCGTTAGTATATTGAGGGATTTACAATGGGCATGCTGGTTGGGCTGGCCAATCAGCGTGCACGTTTTAGAGGAGGCATTGTATAATAGTTGTAAGAAGACGTTGGTTGTGGAAGAAAAAATGGTAGGGTGATAGAGGGTAAATATAAACAAAAAAAATGAAAGAAACATAAATCTGTAGTGATGAGCTTTTGTCTTGATAACTTGTAAATAATTTTAAGTATGAATCTAACAAAATGAATGTGTACATATTTGAGTTAAAGTAGTTTTTTATATGATATGAAATGAATGCAAATGTTAATAAAACACCCTACTTTTTTCAATAGGTACTCTGGGAGCTTTTACATATATCTAAACTACCACCACCTCAAGCCAAAGGAGCCACAGTTTAATATCTCATCTGAAGTATTTGTAGTCCTTTTAGTATTGTGTCAGGCAACTGCTGCTGCCCTCTCCGCTCTTATTTCGAGTTTATTTTAGAACACAGACTTTCTAACTATGCTTTCTTCCCACAAATTGCATGGTATTTTGAACTGGAGCAAATATTGGTTTATTACAAGGTTGTGTGTTAGATTAGGAATTAAAGCTACAAGATGCAGTACTTTAAGTGTCACTGTATGAATTTCTATATGTGTTATAGGGTACTCTTCCTTATCTCCCTGAACACTTATCCTTTCCTTATGCAGAAATAAGGTTCCTTAACATGTTGAACCATGGTCACAAAATCTAATAATTCCTTCAATTCATTCTCATCCACCGATATCACACATTTGAATAACTTAGCTGTGGCAGAGAGGCAATAGGTGTAATTCACTGGTCCAGGTTCATTTTTAATGTGCTGCTTAGAAATTAAAATTTTGAATGACACAACATTTTCATTTTCTTTGCTAACATCTTGGGAAAAGATCACATTTTTGTTAAGCATAAGAGTTATATTTTTATTAGTAATATTTTTGTCAAAAATCACTTTATGTTAGGTGCACCATTGCTAGTTAAACTATATTTAACACTATTCTCCTTCTTCTCATATTCATCTCTTATTATTTGCCTTAATGACATTTTCTAAGTGTTTGCAGGCATTTATGCTTTTCTGTCACAGACTCGCTTTGCTCTGTTCTAAACAAGGTTTTGTTTTCTCAACTGTCTTCCTTCAGTACAACCAATTTATCATTTGTCTGTTTCTCTGCACACTAGCGGATTGTTTCTCAGTTAGCTTATTCTTCTCTCGAAAGACTATGACGGATTCAATATCACAATATCATGTATTAACACTTGTAAAATTTCAAGAAATGTTTCCATTTTAGGCAACTCAAATGGAAACAGTTCATACAGCATACATCTCTCTCGCTCTCTTTCCTGAGTTAGTGAAAAAATCTCTCTCTTCTCATTTGGGAAAAGAACTCTCAAATGTATGTGCACTGCTGGCTGGGAAAGGAATGAAATACTGCAATTTGTTGGGATGACCGCAATTTCCTCACTTGAAAAAATGTAGTGAATAAAAGACACTGGACAGAGATTTTAGAAGTTCTGTACATGTTATTTAAGGTGCTATTCAATAGCTGAGACTAAAAAGTCCACTCAGTACTAATAAAACATAATTTTTATAGTTAGTTCAGGTTTTCACCTAAGGCTCTTGGCAAAATGAAAGTGCTTCTTTACTTCAGTCTTGCTGTATCCTTTTTTTACTTCACTACCTTTGGTCATTCAGTATATCTATCAGCTGCCAACTACTGCAAGTTATAACTCCTGGTAACTTTCTTCCCAGAGTGGCAGTCATCTCTGCCTTCCAGGACATTTGATCAAAAATTCAAAATACTGAAACCCATAACATTGGAAACTTGTCTAATGCAAGTGACAAGTCCCACTACAGCCCCCACACCCCCGGTAAATATACATATATACAAACTCAGGGATCACGCATCAGTGTGGAAAGGTCAGATTGCCATTTTCAATGTTCTGAGTTTTCAACATTATGCGTTTTAATATTTTCAAGTTTTAAGTCAAATGACTGGAACCCATGGTTATATGGTATTTCATTGAAATGTCATTCCACCAAAGCACAAGTCATTAAAAGCAAAACATCAATTTTCAAAAGACTGAAAAAGAAAACAAAAAAAATCTGTTTTTGCATTGGGCAAACACCTCCACATTCCCCCTGCTTGTGTCCTCCAAGAGCTTTAGGTGGAAATCTGAACTAACTGTAAAAAATTATGTTATATTACTACTGAGTGGACTTTTTAGTCTCAGCTATTGATTATATATCCTGACTCTGTGATCACACTACAGGGTGGAAAGGGACAAACTTCCCACTCCCTGCTGTTCCATGATCTTGCTCAGAAGGGATTTCTAGCCATTTGTTTAAGTTGTCTGTGGTAACATTGCACTTGGGGGATTCCTTTTTTTGTGTTTTTACATTAAGAGGACTGGAATTTCTCATCTTGTGGCAGGAGGTGTTAGCCAGGTATATCTGAGTTGAGAAACACACTGAAGGGCTCAAAAGTGTATATGTTTTATTAGTCAGAGAGGTGTATAGTCAGTTTCCTGCTTTTTCATTGTTGGCATAAATATGGCACACTTGCGTGGCTCTGTGCTCACTTCAACTGAGCTCAGCAAAGCTTAGCATCATAGCTTATGCTCAATAGATGTTTTACTTGCATCCAGTGCCATTCAGGCAAAAAATACTTTTATTTGATAAAGTACATTTCTTGAAGTTACATTATGTACTTGTTGCTTGTTTTTTGCCTTGCCTGTGCATGTTTCTGATTTCTTTTAACTAAAAATGGTATTTTACTCTCACTGTTGCTGCTGTTGGACTATTTGCCTTGAAATTGCCTAGGTAAGAGATTTCCAGCTGAGTCTTATATTACCTTTTCGAAAGGGCTGTTCATCAAACACACTTTCATCAACACATATCCACTGAAATACCAAAACTCTGATTGGCTACATAAGCAAATTTTTTTCCCAGGGGAAAAAATGCTTGTCCATTGTTGGGAATTTGCCATTTCCTCCACCGTAGTGCGATCTCGAGGTTGTGGGGGTGTCTGTCAGTTTGTTTTGTTTATTGTTGGCCCAGTGATTTTCTGGTTTTGTGGCCATTTGAAGTTTTGGTATTTTGGTGGATATGTGTCGATGTAAGGGTGTTCGAGGAACAGCCCTGTCGACATTGTAATACAGACCCTTTCTAGCCATTTGTTTAAGTTGGTTCTGGTAGCATTGCACTTGTGGTATTCATTTTTCTGTGTTTTTATTTTGATTTGGATGGAGATTATTCATCTTGTGGCATGGGGTGTTTGCCTGTTCTGAGTTGGGAACACACTAAAGAGCTCAAAAATGCAGTCATTTTATTGCTCAGAGGGCTTTGAAGTCAGTTTTTCACTTTTTCATTACTGGCATAAATGTGCTGCATTTATGCAAAGTTGCTCACCATGCAGCAGCAACTAGCAGTGCCCTGTATAGATGTGAACATCTAGATAGCAACGTTTACCTACAAAACTACCCTTAGAGCTATACCCTGTAACTTAGTGAGTCTAGAACAACTCCATTGTGTATAGACATGCTCAGAGAAGGTAGTTTGTGTACTGACCAACATTACTACTAAAACCCAGCATATTCTAACCTAGTCTAGTGCCAAACCTCAGAGATCACCCTTACAAAACCTTTGTAAATCTCAGTCCACACCCCACAGTACCTCACCAAAATATAGGCCTGGACAAAATGGATATGCAGTTTCCAAATGTCTCTGTAGCCAGCTTGGTAAATATTAACATCCTTAAAGAAATAGTTATTTATTTATTTAACATTTGTTTACCAGGAAAGTCTGGTGGGCATCTGCAATAAATAAACTGTAAAACAAAAGGACAAAATTGCTGTCCAGGACCAAGAAGGTGCAGGTTCCCAATTGGAAGCAATCTTTCCTTAGCCTGAACAAGCAGTTAAGAGCACTAGTGAAGTCCTCTAAAGCCAACTTCAAGTCCAAATTGGCCACATCTACTAGAGACAATCATAAGGCCTTCTTCACATATGCCCTTAATATCAATGGTAGCACCCAGATCTGTTCAGAACTGGTGGTCAAGGACACCACATACACAAATATTGTAGATATAGCCAACCTAAAGGCTGACAGATCCAGCAAAAACTTCACCCCTCTGTCCCCTCATCAGTAAATCAGGACATCCCCAGTACCTGCCCCCCTCCCCTTATCTGTAGGGATCAGGTCATCACTGCCCTCTCAAATGCAAAAAATGCAGTCTCCATGGGACCTGATAACATCCCAGTTTGCATCCTACATGAACTCAGGCATGAACTTGCAGCACTATTAGGCACCCTATTCAACCAAAGCCTGAGTACTGGCTTTGTCACAGCCGAGTGGAGGACAGCCACTGTCATCCCTTTACACAAAGGTGGAGTGTGCACTGATCTGGGAAATTATAGACCCATCAGCCTAACTAGCCTGATCTGCAAGGCCACAGAACAGATTATCATAGGCCTCATTAACAGAGACATTAGCAACTTCCAAACACATGACCCACACAGTTTGGCTTTGTCAAGGGGAGGTCATGTCTGTTAAATCTGGTTGACATCTTTGAGACAGTCACCAAAGCCATGGATGAGGGGAAGATGGTGCACACCACCTACCTTGACCTGGCCAAAACCTTTGACATTATTCCCCACTCAGGCATACTAGATAAACTCTCTCAACTAGGCATCAATCCATATGTTACTAGATGGGTAGCAAACTGGCTCACTGATAGAACCCATCAAATCAAAATAGAGGAAGCCACCTCAAGCACTATATCCATAACGAGAGGTGTACTCCATTGATCAGTCTTGGGGCCTCTGTTATTCGGGATATACTTCTCTGAGGTGCAGACCAAAACCAGTGAGCTATGACTGACCAAGTTTTCAGATGACTGCAAGCTGGGCATGGTCATAAATTCCCCAAGTGATGTGAACGTCCTCCAAGAGGGTCTCACCCAAACAAATGACTGGTGCCAGAAACATGGCCTCAAGCTGAATGCCAAAAAATGCATCATCGTCCCCTTTGGGGAGAGTGATGTCCTTACATATTATCACATTAATAACAACTTCCTAAGCACACGATCAGTCTTGAGGGATTTGGGCCCTCAGGTTGATAGCAACCTGACTTTTGACCAGCATGTTGCTTCCGTTGTATGGAAAGCTTTCTACATGGACCACCTCATAAGTAAGGGTATCTCATCCAGGGACAAGGAGGTCATAACATCCCTGTATTCTACCCTTATAAGGCCAATTATTAAGTACAATGCCCCCTTTGGCATGTACCTCGCAAAGCACATGCAGCAGCTGGAGAGATCACAGAGGTTCCTCACCAGGAGAATCCAGGGCCTGAAACATCTACCCTACACAAATAGGCTAAAAGCCATGTCCCTCTACTCAGTATCATACAGATTCCTCAGAGGTGACCTCTGTCTGGCATAAAAAGCAATCTCATACTCCTCCTTGATGGGACTGCTGCATATCCGCAAGTGAAGCTCCACTTGAGTAACCTGCATGGACCTCAACCTGATCTGTGACATCAATAGGACTTGGTGGGACAAATTTGTGTCCCAGACACTCCCCCATCTTTGGAATAGATTCCCTCTCCATGTCATGCAGAGTACCTCATTATCCCTTTTTAAGCGCAACCTGGATAACTGGATGGGAAACAGAAAATACACCCCTGGGATTCCACCTGTGTCCCTGCTGGACAGGGACTTTGGGAGCTGACTTGTCTAAACATGGGCTAAACTCTTGGCTATACTTATAAGGGTCTCAGGGCCAATAGCCTGGTAACTTCCTATGATCCTATGAAGTCTGAATGGGACAGAGCCCAGGTTCAGCAGAGGCCAGGGGAGAAATGCTCCAGATACATGTCTTTGGAATGTGGGAGAAAACTGGAGCACCCAGAAGAAACCCATGTGAACACAGGGTTGACTCTTCACACTGAAGACACCCCAGGTGAGAATCAAACTGGAGAACCCCCTGCTGTGAGGTGACAATGCTAACTGCTGCACCACTGCATCACCGTAAACAGAGTTCTGTTAGTTTAAGTATATGTGAGCTGTACATACACAATTTCATTGGAGGAAAAAATGTCATATATAAACAGGATTGTCAAAAACACATACACAACATCCACCACACATAGTGTATACCACTCACATAGAAGAACATACACTGAGGCACTTAAAAACAATCTTTCCAAATCTCAAAGACCTCCTAAGCTTACAAACTGTAATATCTATCCTTGGGAAGCTCAAAAGCATCCACCAAAGCAACACCAAACATCACAAATACACCTATACCCAAAGGAGGCTGTAAAGCAAAGCCCCTAAGGCAATCAAACACACTACACAGGACTGTAGTCATAGGGGACTTCATTGTATGATACACAGATGCCCCAGTAACCAGACTGAACATGGATAAGATAACAGTTAGTTGCTTATCTGGAGCCAAAGTACACCAAGTTACAGATGAACTCAAGTCACTACACTGCAGGTACCAGTATAATTCTATCATAGTCCATGTGAGCATTAATGACCTGAGATATACTTCCCTGGACTATATGAAGAGAGATATTATTGATCTCTCCGAATATGTGTCTCGGGCTGATATGTGTCTTGCATTGAGCAGCATTATACCTTCACCAAGGATGATGCCACAGTATCAACAAAAGATGACTGACTTCAATAATTGGCTAAGTTTCTGATGTCATTCTAGGGGGATACAATTTTTGTCAGCATGGGAGGACTTGGTTAACAAACCATGTTGCTTTGGCAAGGATAGTTTACACATGCTGCTCCATGTATCTGAATATTGGCTAAAACTTTATACTACTCTAAACAGCCTTTCTTAGGCAATGACAAAATGAAAAACCTACTGATATAGCAAATAAAACCCAGAGAAACCTTAAGGTACTACTGCTCAGTTCCAGGAGATTAAACAATAAACTCCACACCCTTCAAGCTTTCCTCACCCTGGAGACTATAGACATCTGTACTGTTACTGAGACATGGTTTAAAGCCACAGATAGCAGTCTGGCAGTGCAAGGCTTCAGTGCCTTCTACACATTTAGGCCATCAACTACACAGATAGGGACTAAACGTGATCTACATTAGTAGCAAGTATACCTTTAGGTTAGTTAAACACAATGAATGCCCTGCAGTTTATCCATGTGCAAATCTCCATAGACAAAATGGTATACCATATAGTAGCAAGCTATAGGTTACCTATAACCCAGCAAACCCATAGCTCATATTTAAACCTGCTGGAGACACTCACTATTCAACCAAATACCCTGTTCATGGGAGACTTTAACAACCCCTCTATAGACTGGGAAACCTACATGGCCTCAAATTTCCAGGCACAAAGATTTCTGGACTTTGTTAACACAAATATCCTTAAACACTGCACACGCTCACTAGAGGTTCTAACATACTGGACCTGGTACTCACTAATATGGGAGCATGCTGTACCACCCTCCAGTTATGTCCTCACTGTCACATTCAAAATAAAAATCAACTTAGTAACCCCAATAAACCCTGTAACAGTTAAGAATTATTCCAAGGCAAACTACCTTCAACTAAGTGATAGTTTGCCAAATTTCAATACTCCTCCTAACCAAGAGTAATGTGGGCAGAACTTCTTATTGTTTTGCCATTAGGGCAATAAAGGAATTACCCAGAATTGTTTTCTTATCTTTTTTCTGTATTAGAGCATTGGGACTTTGCAGACTAGGACCTAGTTTGTTTTTAGTCCAGATGGGATGTACCTTGAGATTGGTTTTGATCTGTTCAATTCATATCTGTCATATGTGCTCAAAAATCTGTACAAGAATGTTATGTTTATGAATATTGAGTTAATATTTATTTAGGACTATGAACAAACATAAAAAATAATAACAATAATAAATGTATTTTAGTTAATAAAGAGAGTAAGAAGGTGATAACAGTATCACCAACAGGTATGTCCAAGTTATAAGCATGCTATCAGTATGTTTCTCTTATAAATGATTACAGGCATAGCAATAAGAGGGTTGCAGCCCAGAAAGACTTATCATGCAACTAATCAGTCAAGCACTGGACCTGTCTCACTTTGCATTCGTCAAAGGCAGGTCATACTTACTGAACCTGGTGGATATTTTTGAAAAGTTTACCAAAGCAATGGATGCAAAATGATACACATCGCACACCTTGACCTGGCAAAGCTTTTGACACAGTTCCCCACTTAGGCATGGTAGAAAAGCTAATTAACTGGGAATACATCCCTATGTCACCTGCTGGATTGCCAACTGGCTCATGGATAGGATGCAGGAAATCAAAATAGGGGATTTTACCTGCACAAAGAGACCAATCACCAGTGGACTCCCCCAGGGTTCTGTGCTGGGACCTGGCCTGCTTGACATCTACTTTTCTGAAGTAAATGCCAGAACCAAAGAGCTCTAGTTAAGTTTGCAGATGACAGCTAGGAGCAGTCATTGAATTCCCAAATTATTTAGCCAACTTGCAGGAAGGTTTGTTTCAAATAAAAAAGTGGTGCCAAAAATCATTGACTGAAACTAAATGTAAAAAAAAAATGCATTTTGTATCCTTGGGGTAGCCATCTACTCCAGGGAACTACCACACTGACAATACACTGCTAATAGTTGACCCAGTTGCGGGAATTTAGGAACTTTTGTAGACAGTGACCTAAATTTTGACAGACGTGTATATTGTTGTAAAAAAGACCTTCTGTATTGCACAGCTTATAAACAAAGGGATTGTGTCTAGATCTAGGGATGTCATTGTCCTCCTTTATTCAGCCCTCGTCAGGCCAGTCACTGAATATAACATTTGCTTTGGCACAAACCTTTTCAGACATATGCAACAACTGGAATGCTGACAGAGATACATTTCTAAAATGATACAATGTCTAAATAACATGATCTATATGGACTGACTGAAAGTCCTGTTACTATACTTGGTATCCTATACACTGCTAAGAGATGACCTGTATTTGGCATACAAGGCATCCTCTGGCTCATTACTGTTGGATTTACTGCACATCAGCAAGTCAAATGGCAGAACTACTTGATCTAAGGATCTAAATTACTTCTGTAACATCAACAGAACAGTGTGGAGTGACAGGTATTATCTCACAGAGGATATTGCTGCTGAAAAACAGACTGCCGAACCACACAAAACAAAGTTCAGCACTGCCCATATTCAAACACAACTTGTATCTATGGATGGGAAACAAAAATTTTACCCCAGGATTGCCCCTATACTACTAATGGACGGAGATAACTCCAAATGCTTTATCACATGCATAGCTACCCGCAAATTATCTATGGTATGATCCCAGTTATTCTCATCAGGGGTAATATATAATTATCAACCATGATATGGGCAAGGCCAGTCTATAACCAAATATGATGTTATTTACAGCACAAAAAGGGAAATTGGTTAGGTTTAAAATGGCCCACAAGGGCAGCTAGCCTAGTACTTACTTATGAACCTATGAAAGGGGGGGGGGTAGGATACAAAGTAGCTTAGTGGGTAGTCACAGGTCAGACCCCCCCCCTTTAATTCTTCCTCATTTTCCTAGGCCAGCTGGTCATTATGTTTGTCTGGTTGAGCAAGTAGTCCACAAAATTGCATTGCCCTGTAAGCTGACGGGGTACTGTGGTTATGATTCTGAGCTCATGGAATGGATTAGCATGTCACCCAGATTACAGCTGTCCTAAAAGGGAGATCTCAGTTCGGTTTAACATTATTATACATAATAAAGTTATTTCTGGTTCCAATACTGGAGAAAAGGTACTGAAACTGGAAGGGCTACCATTCCATTAGCAATCAGGTAGTGTGTGATGCATAGGGATGCATCATCAAGTATCATTCCTGCATCCTGGCATGATTCTCACATTGGGCACACAAGTTCACAATACCACCACTGCCTGCAGGGTAGGATTCCTCATGGTCACCTAGCTAGTAAGTGCGGATTACTACACTGTTGGTAACCATAGTTATTTTTCTGTCTGTATGGAGACATTAGTATTAATGACTAATGCCCCTCCATGTGTTCCCTTCCTGTTTTGTTTTCCAGGTGATTTAGACTACCTACTTCAAACTTTGGCTAATGACTCCAGTCTGTAACCCACAGGGAGCTGCTGAGGAGTGCTTTTACACTGTTGTGTTCCAGACGGGAGCATGCCAGTCTGTCAAATGCAATTTCAGTGAATGCAAAGAAACCGAAGTTAGGTTGCTGAAACCTCCTTTAATGAAAGTGGAGATTGACTTTTTCTCCACCATTGTGTGACCTCAGAGCTGGTATGTATAATTTTGGGGGTGTGGGGTTGTCTCCCCAACTGTGGATGCAGGGGTCTTTCACCCCTGTAAAAAATTGTTTCAATGTTTGCCAAGGGAGATTTCGGCAAACTGCTTTTGGTTTATTTGGGTTCTTTGAAACTGCCTTTGATGGATCAACACATATCCATCCCATACATGAATAGTCATTATGCAAGTGTTTGGCATGGTCAAAGCCCATTTCAATTCCCTGGATGAGTTGGGGGGACCCTTCAATATGACCCTAGAACTGCTTGCAGAATGTTTATGGCCTACTGCATTCAGTATAACAAGATCATTTTTTGGTGTGGAATGCAAGTGCCACATTAAGTCACTAATGTGGAGTACAGCTCACTCCATCAAAAGACAAACCCACCACCGTAAATATCACAAGTAACCAAAAAGTGAGGGTAATGCTACTCAAAGCCAGAAGTCTAAACCTCAAAATGCATGCACTCGAGGCACTCCTTAGTATGGAGAACATTGATATCTGTGCAGTAACATATGGAGAACATTGATATCTGTGCAGTAACAGAAACCTGGTTTAAGGCTCCTGAGAACACCCTAGCACTACCAGGCTATAACTCATACCATACTTTTTGGCCACAGAACCCGGACCGAAACACAAAAGGTGGGGGTGTATCCATATTCATCAAGGATACCCACACCTCTAGGTTAGTGGCACAGCACAATGCCTCAGAGATCATCCATGTGCAACTAACAATGGGCAAAACTGCAATTCAAATTGTAGCTTGCTACAGATCACCCACCATGACCCAGGACACCCATTCCATGTTTCTGGAGACACTGGAAAATATAAAGGCTCTACCAAATGCCCTAATATTGGGTGATTTCAATTACCCAAACATTAACTTTGAGAACTACTCAAGTACTAATTCCCTTTCCCAACGCTTCCTAGAATTTATAAACTCAAACACCCTGGATCAACTGGTCAACATCCCCACCAGAGGTGACAACATATTGGACCTGGTCATCACCAACATGGGCGACCGGTGTTCTACATTGGAGATCAAACCGTCGCTGGTTAGATCAGACCATAGACTAATCACTCTGGATATCCACATTCCGCTCCCACCCCCAATCAAGGAAACCACCATGAAAAACTTTTCAAAAGCAAACTTCACATTACTTAAGACCGAGGTAGAAAGGTTCACAGCCCCCATGCTAAAGGACAATGCTGTCCAAGCTGCTGAATCCCTTTCAAAGGCACTCTATGAGCACCTGCAAGAATGCATGGATTGTGATATCCCAAACAAAACCAAGACTCACTCCTCCAAGAAAAGGAAACCAGTCTGGTGGACCCCTGCCATAAACAAGCTATACAATAGAAGGAGGAAACTAGTGCAGAAAAGAGTAAAATCCCAAGAAGGAAAGACATCCCTGATTAGTATCAGCAAAAAACTGTGATCCCTCATAAAATCATCCAAGGCTAGCTTCGAAAGAAAAATTGCCAAGGACTCCAAAGATAACCACAAAGCATTCTTTAGCTATGTCAAGAACCTAAGTGGAAACTCTCAGATCTTCTCTGAGTTAGTGCAGAATGGCACAAAATACACTGAACTAACTGATATTGCCAACATTCTGGCAGACAGGTTTAGTGAAAACTTTACCCCCCTCTCACCCCCTAAAGGGCCCATAACCATACCAGAAGAATGTAGTGCCCCAGCAATCACTGACACACAAGTTAAAACAGCTCTATCCAAAGCCAAAAATACAGCTTCAATGGGACCAGACAGTGTCCCAGGCTGTGTCTTACATGAGCTCCAAAACGAACTAACCCCTCACCTAAACACACTGTTCAAACACAGCCTCTCTACAGGCTACGTACCTATAGAGTGGCACACAGCAACCATTATCCTCCCCCTCAAAGGTGGAGCCACAATGGACCCCGGGAACTATTGCCCTATAAGCCTGACTAGCCTGGTCTGCAAGGCTATGGAGTGCATCCTCATGGAATTCATTAGCAGAGACATTGGGAACCTTCAAACATTGGACCCTACCCAGTTTGGCTTTGTTAAGGGCAGATCATGCCTCCTAAACCTGGTGGATTTTTTTGAGACAGTTACCAAGGCTTTAGATGAGGGAAAGGAGGTCCACACAGCCTACCTAGACCTTGCAAAGGCTTTCAACACCATTCCCCATTCTGGTATTATAGACAAGCTCACCAGACTGAACACAAACCCCTATGTCATGAGATGGGCTGCCAATTGGCTCACAGATAGAACCCACACGGTGAGAGTTGCAGGCTCTAGGTTTGACTCTGAACTAGTTACAAGTGGCGTCCCCAAGGGCTCAGTCCTGGGACCCCTCCTGTTCGGTATATACTTCTCAGAGGTACAGGCAAGCACAGGGGACTATGGCTGACCAAGTTCGCAGACGACTACAAACTGGGAGCCATAATTCACTCTCCAGCTGATACAGACATCCTCCAGAAGGGTCTCACTGAGACGGATACCTGCTGTCAAAATCATGGCCTCAAGCTAAATGCCAAAAAGTGCATAGTCATCCCCTTTGGAAAAAACAAAGTACCCACGAACTACCACATATGTGGTAGTCCCCTAAATACGGAAAATGTAATAAGGGATCTGGGGACCCAAGTAGATAGTAATCTCTCCTTTGATAATCATTTATTTATTTTATTTAACATTTGTTGACCGGGAATGTCCGACTAGGTTCAACAGAGCCTGTTTTCAGCGGAGGCCCGGGGAGAAACGCTCCAGATGCATGTCTTTGGAATGTGGGAGGAAACCGGAGTACCCGGAGGAAACCCACGCGAACACAGGGAGAACATGCAAACTCCACACAGAAGGCACCCCAGCCGAGAATCGAACCGGAGAACCTCTTGCTGTGAGGCGACAACGTTAACCGCTGCACCACTGTGCCGCCCATCATATTGCCAAGGTGGTTAGAAAATCCTTCTATGTGGCTCACCTAATCACAAAAGGGTTTGCATCTAGAACAAAAGAGGTTTTTGTGCCCCTCTACTCATCACTCATCAGACCCATCATAGAGTACAACACCCCATTTGGGATGTACCTTACAAGACACCTGCAACAGCTGGAAAGACCACAGAAGTACCTCACCAAGAGGATTACTGGCCTCAAACATATGCCCTATGCAGCCCAACTGAAGAAACTCCAGCTGTACTCGGTTGCATACCGCTTACTCAGAGGTGATATCTGCCTGACATACAAGGCCATGTCCAACCCAGAATTGATGGACATGCTCCACCTGAAAAAAAACAAATCCCCAAGAGACACACGCTCTGGGGATCTAAACCTCACCACAATGATAAATAGGACGTGCTGGAGGAATAGATTCCTGTCCCAGAGACTCCCCACACTTTGGAACAGGATTCCAATCTACATTAGGCAGAGCCCCTCACTAACACTTTTCAAGAGAAACCTTGACGAGTGGATGGGAAACAGAAAATTTACCCCGGGGATCACTGCAGTGGCTCTGCTGGACAGAGGCACAGGGAACTAATCTAAGGGGGTGATGAAAGCCAACACATTCTGGCTAGGCTTATAGATGCCCTCAAGCAGATAGCCTAGTACTTATCTATGAACCTATGAACATACCATTTGCCCCACCACTGAGGATAGCAATGGTGGCCAGTTAATGACAACAGCATAAGAACCCCTATATCAGATATTATGCATGCTACATGGAAATACAGATGAAACAGCAGCATCTAGTCCACAACTATGGAGCATAACATTCACTGCTTGACAGTGTAATGTTACAAATACAATAACTAGTGCACACAGTGTCACTTGTGGTCTCTGCCAAAGACTGCATTGTCAACATACACTGTACAGCCGACATTTCTCCACATATCATACACAAATAAATGTGTTGGCCATATGATATTAGCTGTCATCATCAATACTCTGTTCAGTGGTCAGTGGCACAAACGCTAGATATTTTGGCAGTTTGGAGGAACTGTAAAGAAGCAGATGACATGAGAAAGTTTATTATTGTAGCTTGAGTTATGGAATGGATGTGTTACTGAAGCTGAATGTATTTGGTAATGCAAATGCATTTTGTTTCCCATCAGGAAATGTGTCATTGCTACAGTTTTGTTTGTTTATTTTTTCAGGAACATGAAGGTAAGTGCAGCATTCCTCATTTGCAGCAGATGTGATAACATCTGTACTACACTGCAAGAGATTTTCCTGTTGAATAACTTCTTTGTTCCTAGGTTCATAGGTGTATATTAGGCTAACGACCACTAGGGCCTTTATAAACTTAGCTATGGAACCCAAATGTATCCCATTTTATCTTGTGAATTTTTATTAGGAGGGGTATGTTACTTAAGACATTGCTAAAGGTTATATACATAGGATGTGGTAATGTATTAGTGAAACTTTTCTCATCGAGTCTCTGCTGAAAAAGGGCTTCACACAGACTAACCTGGTTAAGAAATGTTAAAATAAAATAAAAATAAATAAATATGTTAGCTTGGATACAATATACTGCCTGCCTTTGTCCATCAGAGGCATGGAGACCATAGCTGTTTGGATACAGCACATCATTATTCTTTTGGGAAAACTTGGATAGGCTTAGAAATGCCACATGGGTCATCAGCCTAGCAGCAATCTATGTATCTATAAAAGTGGCACCATTATTCACCGGTTCAGCACACTTTTGTGTGCTGCTTTTCAGGTTTCAGATATAGCTGTAGAAGGCCTTGTGGTTGTCTTTTGCCTGTGAGGCTCTGCTGACCTCAAAATTGTCCTTGTTGGGCTTAATTAGTTCCCTTAGTTTCTTGTTTAGTTTGATGAGAGAATTCTTATCTTTATTGGTGTTGCTCTTCCTGGTTTTAGTCATTACTTTTTTCTTTTGTTGTATAACCTGCTTAGGTTAGGACTCCATCTGTGTAGCTTGTTTTTTGAGTTAGTTTTGGGCTTACTTCAGGTAGGTACATCAGTCTCAATGTCACCACTTAAATAGCTGCCCAGGGACTCTGTGAACAGTTCTGCATAGGTTGTTGTCAACTCTTGGTTAGGAAGAATTACAATCTAAACTGAAATGAAAATAAACTTTAAATTAATCAGCTGCTAAATTGGGAACTTATATGGTGAAAATGCTGAGGAGGACCAACTGCCCATCCTTTTCATGACTTCTACAGACTAATGTTACTTGGCTAAATCAGATGCCCTCCCAATGTGAAATGAATGTGATTTATAGCCTATTGTTTGTAGCCCTACAGCCCAGGGGACTTTGTGCAAAATGTGATCAAAGTATTTTAGGGTAACCGGTCTATGGGGAAATAATTTAAACACTACTTCATCGCCAGAAACATTACTGGACTACATACACAGTGTCACTATCCACTGGACTGGATAGAGAAATGGGCAAGTTAAGCTGTCTAAAATAACCTGATGGCCTGATCTGTTTGGGACCCACTGATCCAGACCAAGACTGAATTCTGTGTCATAGGTACATCCCTCCAAAATACAGAATTGAACAACTCCCTGACTTGAAAAGCTTCTCAAGTAAGCCAACTCAACAAAGTGGCCCAAACACTGTACGCCTGTACCTAAGAATGTACACCTTTCCTATACCTTTCACTATGGTATCTAACAACATCTTCCTAATGGGTCTTCTGACATCTCTGAAACCAATTTTTGTTTTTTTCCATCCTTTTAATAACCTACCACTGATCCAGGATTTAGAAAAATCAGGTAAACTCACCACCTAAGTCAGTAAGCTGAGGGCCGCTGACTGGATACTTGAAGTATTGGTTCTTTTCATTTAACATTTGTCTAGGCAGTATGTTTTGACTAAACAATATGTGGGAACAAAGCCTCTCATTATGTGGTAAAGAGCAAAGGATCAAAGAGCCAGCTGATAGGACTTCTTAGTACTGTGTCCAAGAATTACAGACCTGGGACCTCATCACTTTTTGCCCATCAACCACAGGTATGGTGGTAGGATTGTCCTGTGCATCTGGTGTCATACTGTGGAATCTGGAAATCTGAAGGTGAGAAAAACTACAAGCTAAATTGTTGCATTTCCCTGGGATGTGCCTGTAACAAAATATTTGATTGATCTGAAGACTGTGCAACACTAACAATCCCAGCAAACACTGAACGCACCTAGACTTGGACTCTTTTCTCTTAAGAATATGCACCAGTGCCTAAATGTCCTAGTGAAAAGTACTCTCTTGTTACAAAATTAGTCCTTTTATATTACTATTGCTACCCAGATGGGCATGAGCTTTAGAAAGGCAACATCTTTCCTCCATTCCACTGTCAGGAAAGTTGGCCAGCAAGCCACAAATCAATGACTTTTACAGTATGTCCCTATCCCTAAGCCCTCGGTTGCATCAATAAACAAGTGAAATGCTTGTGATGAGACCTAATCATCCTGCTGTAATAAAATCCTGTGTTACTCTGCAAAGAAAAACTGCCAACTGCCCGTATCTTCTTTACCCCTCTTTGCAACTCTTACCCAGTGGCACTTCTGATATCTACCCCTTAGAAGGTTAGCCAGAGACGTAGTAAATGTCCATAAATGTTGAAGAGACATGAAACATCAATTTTCTCCCTATTTTTTAGCAGCCAACAATCATTCAATAATATCCTTCAGTCAGTCCATTTTTGATGGCAGCTTAAAAGTTGAGGATACTACACTAGTTTCTATTCACATTACTAGTCCATTTTTGATGGCAGCTTAAAAGTTGAGGATACTACACTAGTTTCTAATCCTAAAACTCTTAATGCTTTGAATGGGCATTCAGTTTTATCCTTTGCAAGGGGCACTCTGAGCTCATCACATAATTGGATAAACATGTCCAAACACTCCTTGTCCACCTTAGTACCACTTATGAATGTATCTAAGCTGTGGACAGCTGCTTGATATGGAGCTCTTTTCTCTGCTATCAGAACAATACAAGGCCTAGCTAAATTTCTTGAAGGTGACACATACCATTGTACAGTTACAATGCATGACTTGTCGAAGTAAAATTGGCCTTTGAAATCCATGACAAGTAGTGGCTAATCCTCCCATGTTAGGCAGAAGTAGAAGGTCTTCAAGATCTATCTTTGGCAGCTAGGGGTTTTGGAAATTCTTGAAGGTCTAGATGACATAATATAGCAATGCATATTACAGCATTATGTCATGTTTCTCAGTGCTGTCATTAAATGATGAACAACTCAGAAAAGATAAATGATGGATGCATCTGTACTCACCCTCTTCCTTTGTTAGTACTAGACCCAAGGGAGAAATTCTATTTAACAGGAATGGGGAATTGCTGAAGGTAGCCACTATTATTCCTGCACAGTGATCTCTTTGTTAAGTCATCTCCACCCTATGTCCTCCATACTGAACACTGGCTATAAATTGTTGCACACTTTCACACGGGGGTGGGGGTGGGGTGGGGGGTTGGCATGCTATTTTAACTAAAAAACCTATAGTAAAAGCTCTCAAATTTTGTCAGGGTAATTAATTAACAATTTGGCCAAAACTATCACTTTAATGGGGGGATGCATGAAGCTGTTATTGGGAAAACCCTCAAAAGAAATTTAATTTTTGCAAGTCCCAAAAAGAATTACTAACCCTGGCTGTTATGTCTGTTAGAGTTTGAATTCGCATAGTGGAGGGATTGGTGTATGACTGCCCCCATGGCCCAGAATTTTAGTACCAAATATTCTTTGCTGGAATGTGAACAAACATGTGCAAAATGGCAATCTAGTCAAATACACATGCCACTATTAAAGGCCCTACAAGCTTTCAGCTTGCCCATCTGCTTATCAAATCCCCTGGATGATGCCAGGTTTTGGCTTAATGATCATGACATACAACCACATATCTGCAGCCTGCTTCTACCTGTTCATGTACTTATTTACCCACTTTTAACTCAAGGAGCTTCTGGTCATACCAGAGTGACACAACCCCTCACCTGAAATGGTGAGCTTCTTGAATTGTCAAAGTTTAAATGAAAAGGGGTAGGGATTGCTGGGGGTCCTTATTTAACAGAAGTACCATAAAATGAATAATACCCATGATCCAATTATCCCAGTTCCAAATAACTTTCTTTCGTGCTTCTTGCCTACGGTAGCCAAATCTGAAACTAGATCTCTGACCTCTTTTCCCTCCACAGCTAGAATACTTTGTATGCCTTCTGAATCTACCGGGTCAAACACTTCAACATATTCACCTCAGTGACTCTTGTCTTTAATCATGAAGGGAATGGGTGCTGTGATAGTAGCCCCAAGAGTATTATGTTGTAGTCCTAACAAATTATTCTGACTGGTGTTGCCTGCTGCAGAAAGAGTCCCCCCATCTTCCATGTGGAAATGTTGGTCGGGTTTTGGTAACTAGGGAAACAGAAATCCAGGAGATCATGCTGCTTCTGTAAACTCATCAACATTACTTGCAGTGACTACCTGCTGTAAGTTACTCAAAACTCTTTTCATAAATACATCAAAGAGCTTAGACCTTCATTTCTCTGAAAAACTTTGTCTCAGATGATAAGCATTTCCAGCAAGATTTTATCTCTTCCACAAATTACATGATTCCTGTAAAAAAAGACAATTTAGATATTAATAATATCATACAGTCTGTTGAAACTCCAGTACACAAAACCAACACTAAGCCACAGAAAAAGTTATTCTGCCAACTAATACAGGTTACACAAAAAAGACAGGATTAAAATATTCCCAAAAAAGGGATCCTATGTAAAGCACATTTCCTACTTTAGACAGGCAAAACAAGGAAAAAAAAAAACTTGCCTAATCTAGAACCTTGCACATTAAGAATTCAAACCTAACACTAACGACAAAACCAAACAAGCTGTATAAAATGCTGCTGTTAGTCACCAAATGTTCTAGCTATACTCATAAACTGACAAAGTGCAACTTTTTAAAACTGTGACCGTGCTATGAAGAGTTACCCCATATGCCTATACGCGTCTATATTACGCTGTCGAAAACTCAAACTGTCGACAGCGTAATAACCGACACGAAAATGTCGAAAACCCCCGAACATCGAACACACACACACAAAAAAGAAGCACCTAAACACAACACAAATTGCTCTATGCAGGGGGGCTGCACCCCCACACCCCCCGCTACTTAAATATACCAACTCTGAGATCGCACTACATTGCAGTAAATGGAAATCTCCCCTTACGGAGATTTCTGTTTACACGCGCGATGACTTTCACTTTCGACATTTTGGTGCCGACAATATCAGCTTCGATATTGTCGGCCTTCGACAGGGTGAAGTAGACCCGTCTATACCACTCACCTTCCCTGATTTTCCAATGCGTCTTTGATTTTGACTCAAAAAATTTTAATATCATTTTATCCATCATAGACCTTTCTAACAGGTGGTATGGGAGAAAAAGGTGATGGATTACATTTAATAAATAAATGACAATAATTAAAGTTATGGATTTCTTATACTTAAATAATGCATTCTAATTTATGGTCCCATATTCTGACCACTTCTTCAGATAAAAAGCACAAATTTTTCCACATGTACCTATTTTGCAGGTAAGTGGTTGACAGCTATGCACCTTCTATGACTTGTAGTTTGAGCATGCTCTAATTGTTGTCTGGCAATAAAGGCAACTGTAAACCAACCATATAAGTTTTGTTTTTATTTATTATATACAGTGCCAAATAAGGGAATAAACAACCTCCGAATGCAAGAACCTGAAGTGGTCTGGGCTGACTGAGGTCTACTTCACTGGCAGTGACAAGCTCCATGAAAAGACAAAATGCCTCCTGTGGCAGGAATTCCCAGGAAAGTAGAGTGTATGAATAGCTGAGAGCTCCATTTGACAAACAAGTGAAACAGAGCTGATGAAAACTACATTGGTACCAAGATTCCACAATGCCATCAGCAAACCACTTACCAACCGACCAACTAAACTAGATTCAACATAACTCTGCTTAGAAGGATATATTGTAGCCCCACTAGACTTGACAGCACTGGAGATCAGCAAATGCATATTGTAAAGGCACCACTCAGAATAGGCAATTCTTTTATAGATAATACAGTTCTGCACCTCGATAGTCATACCACCTCCAATCATACAACCTATCATCCTTTTCTGAAATAATCATGCACACTCATGACTCAATCTGTATATTCTTATAACCATTCTCTTTTCTACTTGTATATAGCCAACATGTGAATTTCTGCTGCCTAGTTTTGTATGTATCATATGTATGTATGCCATTTGTTTCTATGTATGTTTTAGGAACCTTAATATTTCTCAAACCCACTGTTGGTAGTTACAAAATTGCAATCACATGTCTTTCTAGTGTTGTATGTTTTAATATGTAAATATGGAGCTTTTCTGGAGGATATGCCCAGTTGTAATATCCTGGTCAACAAATGGAAATAAATACATACATACATACATACATACATAATATTCCAGAATTATTGAATAGCTTAGAAGAAATAATTTGACTCTCTAAAGCAGCCACAAATCCATACAGCTGCTCTTGCTGGGTGCAAAAGCCAAACTGACAAAACCAAAATCTTTCCTTTCAAAAGCAGTTCAAATTTTATAGCAGAGAAACTAAAAGTATGCCTGTGAGGCCTGTATATATTTATGGATATTTCCTGAGGTACAGTGCTTCTGGATTTCAGGCGGATCAGTTAGCAGTATGCATCTGTGTGTCTGACACATTTATCCAGTGAGAGCATCACAAATTAGTCCTATCAATAGAATCAGATATCTGATTGTCCTGTGAATACCAAAAACATTTGAATATTTGATTTCAGTATGATGGCCGCTCAGTACTGGCCTTATGTACACATTGCCAGGTCACTGAGTCCTTCAGAACTGTTTCCATTCCAGTTGGCTTAAAATCACATTACTGTACTGGGGCTGTCTCAGTTCTTTGGGAAATTGTGGAATTGTTGCTTAAGGAAACAATCTTAAGATCTCTAGAAGTCTGTGGCACACAGGACTCAGGGATTCACAAAAGGCAGTTTGCACCAAATACACCTGAAATAGTTTCTTGATGTGGTAAACAGGGCATTAACTCATGAGAGGATGCCAATATAAGGCATGTAAAATGATGTCAACAGGCTTGCAAACGGTAATTGAGTTACACTGACCAGACAAAAGGCCATGGAAGTAACCATAAATGATCATGCGATCAGTAGTAGGGCTGCTCATTTTTAATATCTGTATAAATGACTTTGTGGATGTCTTAAAAAGAGAAGTTTGCCATGTTGCTACTGAACGAAAGCAATATAAAATTGTTATTCTAAAGAAAACATGAAGCGTGGAAAGAAGTAAAATATTTGAAAAAAAAAAAAACATATAAAGTATGATAGCTTAAATTTAATGAAAAAAAATGTAAAGCAATGCATATGGGGAGGGGAGGAATGCATATGCAGCAGCAGATGAGGAAATGGACCTGGAAGTACAGTTCTCTTAGATAAGGATAAATAAGCAGGGTGAGAAAGCAGTATGGAAGCTATGTAGAAAACTCACTGTATAAGAAGGCATTCACAGTAGATAATGGAAATGACTATACCTCTTAATATATAGCTGTAAGGTCCAGTATATAGTATCATGTGTTATTCTATAGGACTCATCAGCATAACGACATAGGCAGGATATAAGAAGTACAAAAACAAACCCAACTGCAGCAACCAAACGAAACCGTAAAACTATAAAATTCCCCAAAGCAGGCAGAAGACAGTTCGATATGCAGCTAGATCCAAAAACTTGATGAACCAGCAAGTAATCATACCAAAAAACTTTATTGCAGGGAAAGAAAGTTAGCGCTTTCACGGTAATACCATACCGCTTCTTCAGACAGACATGAATGGGGACAGAATAACTTACATACAAATGACATCATCTCAAACAGCTTAACAGCCAATAAAACAAACATTCATGCAGACACATTCTCAGCTTAAAGGCATATGAAGTAGATAATATTTACTGGCATAAAATATGATAAAAAATAAAAAATAATAATAAAAACATTAACACAAATAAATAAAACATGAAAAATATTCATAAATATATAAACAAACAACAATAAATGCCCTACAGCCATTTATTCCTTAACACAGGCTTAATGGGGACATGATCATTCAACCCCATAGCTAGGTGTGCCCCCAACCTCAAGATCCACTCCAACTCGACCACCTCAGTACGAGTCAATATATCACCACCTCGCAGACCTGGTCTGATCACACATAATGCCTGGAAGACAAAGTTGTGTTCAGGGCTAGTAGACAAAACATGTTTCGGTAAGGCACTAAAATCATATTGCTTCTTCATGAAATACACATGGTCCCTAATTCTTTCTTTTAAGCTCCTGTTCGTCTTACCAATGTAGAATTTATAACAGCACTGACAATGTGCTAAATAAACCACATTCCTGGTGGAGCAATCAGCAGATGCCCTCAGCTTCCACAAGTAGCCTGTGACAGGGTGCCTAAAGAACCTAGACTCATCTATAAACTGACAAAAATTGCATTTATGACATTTAGATGTACCCCTCAAAACTTGGGATCCAGACATAACATGTCTGGGAAAACATAATAGTTGCCTTAAATTACTGTGGTTCTTATATACAAATCTAGGGCCATCTTCTAATATATAGGAACATCTGCTGTCAGTCTGTAAAATATGCCAGTTCCTGGTAATTATATCTTTCACCATATTTACACCATGGGAAAATTTCAAAACCATGGGAGGACAACAATACCTATGAGGTGATCTGATTGATTGCCTATATAGGACAGAAAAATATGGACATGCTCTACTATCACACTCGTTGGTTATTCTGGCATAAGCTTGATCAACTTCAACTTGGGTGTAACCCCTGATGGCAAACTCTTTCTTCAAATCTGACAAACTTCCTTCAAAGTCAGAAGTAGTACATGTAGTGTATGTGTCATGGCTGCTGTATTGAACATAGTGACAGAAGTCAGCAATGTGTGAAAAAGACAATATTATACTGAACTGAAGAAAAAAATGAAAAATAAAAATTTTTGTTAAGCAGGACCTGCAGTTTACCCCAAAAGTAGGAAAATAGACTATGTATGTCTATCTGCCCTTATATGCCACAAAAATCTATAGTTCTGTATTAGCATGGACTCTGAATCTTTTCTAAGGCTGGTATAGAAAGAGGCATGAAGTTATTTGGCTCAGACCCAATTGAGTTTGGCACCCTTATAATGGTTAGAGTTAGGCCAATTTAAGATTACTAATACAAAAATTAAATAGGGAGTATAAACTCAATTATTTTGCTAAATTTAGGATTTTGCTGACTATCTGGAGTATAATATCCAACCTAAGTTTCTTGTGTTTAGCTTAATGCTTTCCAGGAAGTGGTGATGAAGATAGTGGTGCTGTAACTGGAATTTAAGAGGATTCTGTATTGTCATCCTTTATGGATCATACTGGCTCCATAGTCTGCACAGGTCAGCAGTAGTATGCTTAAGGAAGTACAGTGACAACCAAATCTCTGTGAAGGTGGTTTCATCTACCTATTGAGCAAATTTTCATGCACAGGACTAGTACGTTTTGGGCAGCTGTCTTCAGACATTCTAAAAGACTAGTTTGCAGTTAAAATTTAGTGAATTTGGTTGTGTAATTAAAGAACTTGCTCAAACATATGATGAATATATCCTGACAGGACAAGTAAAGCTTGGCATTGTTGATTAAAAGGATGGCCAGATTCTTGTCAAGCTTAGCGAATAGTGTAGAGTTTGACATGCTTATATTGGAATGTGATCTAAAATAATTTGGTTGGATAGCATATATCAGTGGACTACAATGCATTGTTCATTAATGGATCCTGGGATAACAATTGAGTCACAGTTCATTAATTTAGATTTGTTGGATTCAAACAAAATGTTTATCTAGAGAACAGGTAAAGCACTTCCTGGATCAGTCTGTTGACATTTATTGACCTCAGATATGATGCATGATCTGAAATGAATTGCTGCCACTTGATCTCAAGGTAAGGGTAGTTGTATAATGTGGATAGGGATAAAGGTGAAATCCTAGAACAACTTTTTTGTAGTCTTTAAAGACTAGTGAAGATATTAGAACAAGGGTCTACCATGGCTTTAATGCTTTCCATACAGATAGTTCCTGGCTCTAGGAAAACAGCTATGGCAGTATGAGGCTTTAACTGTTATAGTGACGTTTACAAACTAAAGGCATTTGTAATGTAGACTGTGCCATCTTCTCTGGTGCTACAGCCAATATAATTTGTCTCTAACAATAATCCTGCTTTGCAATAAATAAATAATTGTATTTAGTTATGAAAGACTTTGTCATGGTAATGAATTATGCCAAGAATAACATCCACATTCGTCTTACAAACACAGAAAGATTTAATATTTGTAGTCTTAAGACACAGGCAGATAACATATCTGGTAATTAGCTTTATCATCTTATTAGGATCTTTCTTTAAAGTTTATGATTCACATTTTTCAGACTACTGATTTTGCTGTCATCATAAGCTTTATAGCTAAAATGACATGTGAAAGCCTGATCACATAATCAGAAAGTGTAGAAAGTGCAATGCCGTAAGCATAGTAAAACATAATCCCTGGAGTGTATAGTATGGACCAGCATTTCTCAAAGTGTGGTCTGAAGCCCACTGGTGGGCCATGGGGATTTCCTGGTAGGCCTCAAGAGTTAATAATAAATATATCTGTCCTCTAAACTGTCTGTTTTTTTTTTTTTACAAATTAAGTGGCTTTGTCTGGTGTCTGGATGTGTAATTGCCACGAATCCCTACTTCCTTGAAGCTGATTGGTTAATCTCAGCTCACAACTGCAAGCTGAGATAACCAATCAGCACAGATTCAGCAGCGGGCCAGAAATTGAAAGAGAAACTCTAAAAATACCAATTCTGTGCTGTGCCACATGCAGGAAGTTTGTTATTTGAAGCCAGAACTTCACTGAGACTGCATGTTTGTTAGGTATGTGTCACTTGGGCAAATGTTTAATTTTTTGTGCTTGTTCATACCTTAACATTTTACTGAAGGAGTTGCTTGGGTGAATGTTTCATTTTGGTGCTTATAGTTATGTTATTGAAGTGGTTGCTTGGGTGAATGTTTCATTTTGGTGTTTGTACTTATGTTATTGAAGGGGTCGTTTGGGCAAACTTTTCGTTTTGGTGCTTGGTCATACCTCAGCATTTTACTGAAGGCATCGCTTGGGTGAATGTTTCATTTTGGTGCTTGTACTTATGTTATTGAAGGGGTCGCTTGGGTGAATGTTTCATTTTGGTGTTTGTACTTATGTTATTGAAGGGGTCGCTTGGGAAAACATTTCATTTTGGTGCTTGGGGATACCTCAGCATTTTACTGAAGAGGTCACTTGGGTGAATGTTTCATTTTGGTGCTTGTACATATGTTATCGAAGGGGTCACATGGGCAAATGTTTCATTTTAGTGCTTTTGCATATTGTATCTGGACATTTTACTGAAGAGGTCTTTTAGGGAAATGTTTCATTTCAGTGCTTGTGTATACCTGGACATAGTAATGACGATTTTGCTTAGGGAATTTGTGTATCAGGGAAGTGCTTGTGCTTACATGGTCAGACTGCTGAAGTGATCACTGTGCAAAATAATTTATTGTGTCATTTTAGTGCTTGTGCATACAGAGTACAAACTAATGAAGGGTTACTTGGGAAAATTATTCATTACTGTGTTAGTATTTGGGAAGTGTTTAATTTTGGTGCTTGTGTATACCTGGACATAGTAATGAAGATTTTGCTTGGGGAAATAATTCATTCGTGTATCAGGGAAGTGCTTGTGCATACATGGTCAGACAGCTGAAGTGACCACTGGGCAAAATAATTTATTGTGTCATTTCAGTGCTTGTGCATACACAATACAAACTAATGAAGGGGTTACTGGGGAAAATTATTCATTACTGTGTCAGTGTTTGGGAAATGTTTCATTTTGGTGCTTGTGTATACCTGGATATGTGATACCATGTGATTTATGGAAGGGGCTTGTGGGCCACTGAGTTATATGTTTTATTCAAGTGGGCCGCGATCAGAAAAGTTTGAGAAACACTGGTATGGACTGTTACTGCCCAACTCTCTGATATATTAGTATATGTAGAAAATGTAGTTAACTGACGTTTTGTACAATAATTGCAAAAAAGTCGCAATATTTTAATGTAAGTAATTATATATTCAGTGTATAAATCCTGCTGCTAAACAAACCATGGATGGTGATTAGTGGGTCACGGGAAAAGTAGCATGACATTCTGTTAGAGAACACATTGGTCCTAGGGAATAGAGGATGACACTGGCTGTTCCTGGCACTGGTGATGGTAGGTAGGAGTAAGGATCCCCTCAGACTCACTTCTAGTTCAGGGAGGTGGTAGAAAATTGCTAACAGGTGCCTGATAAACCTCATGACTATAAAGCCAAGGCAGATAGGCATAAGCTGGCAGTCATCTCTGAAGATCTTTATAACTCATTCTGAACCAGTTCTGCAACTGCATCCTCTTTATGGTGGATTAAAGGAATATAGTTGTACATTTAGACTTAAGGAGTGGACGTAGGGGCCAGTTTCATACACTGGATCACAAACTAATTGAATGAAAGACTATAGGTAATGGTGGTTATAGGGAAAAAGGTAGCAAGAAGCTGGACAAGTGGGGCATCACAATGATCACTGTCAAGATGCACGCTGTCCTACATCTTTGTGCCTGATGCAGTCTATATGTTACATAATTAGTTTATTCAAACCAGAGCAGCTTTAATATATTGCTGAACTGCTGACTATATCCTAAGATTTTTCAGGGAATTGTGGCAAAATAACCATAAAATAATGTAAATATCAGCATCTCCTGAACTGTAAATACTGCTAGAAAGGGCAAACAAGTAAAGATGTTCTCCACAAAATAGTACCTGCATGTGTGCTAATAAATGTATCAGAAGGCATTTTATTTACCCTTGCACTAAAATAAATTCTAAAATAATTTGTATTTAAAAATCAACAAATTATTTTAGTATTTTAAAAAAGTGTGCATACTGATACATGATACTAGTGGAATTGTATCAATCATTACATGACCCCTGAAAGGAATACATTGAGTTTTTTTCAAATTGTTTTTCAAAACATGTAAAAATGATGGTTTACTATCTGGCTGATGGCCATTTTAGTAAATGCTGTTCCTCTAGAACCAACTGATTGCAGTGGATTTTCCTTTGCATGTGGGATGTGGGCAGAGCTGGAACTAGCACTAGGTGACTGAGGCAACTGCAGAGGGCAAGGCGCAACATTATTTAATTTAAAAGTTAGTTTAAGTTTTCCCACATTACTTTCTTCTGTGTTCATGCATCTTACTCTCTCGTTTGGTGTTGTGCCTTTGGTGGTGCTGTATCTTACTCTCTGTCTGTCTCAGTGTCGTGTCTGCATGTATGCATTTTAAAACACACACACACACACACACACACACACACACACACACACACACACACACACACACACACGCACAAATGCAGCATTGAGAGAGTAAGAGCAATGCATGAGATTTAATTTTTGAAATACTGGAGTAGCAGATGGGTACAAACTAGTATTATGGATGACTCTTGCAGCAAATATGAGCACTTTATTGATTGATTTGACTCCCAGCACTATGGATGCTGTGAGCAACTTGCATATGTGTGTGTGTGTGTGTGTGCGTGTGTGTGTGTGTGTGTGTGTGTGTGTGTGTGTGTGTGTGTGAAATGCCCTAGTTTGACAGGGTTGGTTAGTTAATTAACTTACTTAGGCTGAAACCCTGTGCAATTGCTACAAGAGACAAGAGCTTTAATCCTTGACACAAAATACCTTGGGTTTTGTTTAGTCATTAGAGTTGGCTGAAATGTTCTGAAATGAATAATTTTGTTATTTATTGGTTCATACACTTTGTTTAATTTTTTAATGGAAAAATGTTCAAAACTACAAATTTAAAATAAAATGCACTCTAATAAATGCTGATGTATTTAACAAGAAATACATTAAATCCGGGAGAAGAATCAAATAACATATGCATTTATACATAGTCCTAAAAATATATGGAGGAGACCCATGCTTGGAAAACAGCCCAGGGCCCAAGTTACACTTAATCTTCTACTGGCAGCATGCATTTTTAATGAATGTCAGTTTAAATGCATTTTCAATAAAAGTTAGTTTCAATGCATTTTCAGTGAATGTTAGCTTCAGTGCATTTTTCTTTTTTTTTCTCAAATATTTTTTTTATTTTCAATTAAAATAACATTTGCATAATATTTTTAAATATAATTTTAAACAACTATATACAATATTTACAATAGCCTGACTTTCAATTCTATACACTGTATGTTATTAAATATAGAATTAACAGATCAGTTATCAGGGATACAATATTGATTATTGCAGAGTGTCCAACAAAGATATAACTTTATTCCAAGGATTATTTACCAATGGCCTGGGATAGATTTGTGGTTCTTTAATTTTTATTTCCATCAATGTAGTTGTCTTCAGTGAAGTGTAGAATTCTTCCAAGGTCGGGGATGTATTTGAATTCCACCTTCTGGTTACGCATTTCCTAGATATAGCAAGTATTGTCCATAACAAATACATATTTGTCTTATTCAGGTAGGGACCTCCATTTACATTTAGAATTATCAATACTTTAGTTAAGGTAAAGGATTCATTAAATAAAGCTTGTAAAAATGATTGATTCTATTCCAATATGATTTAATTTTATTACATTCATAAAAAATATGAATCCAGTCTGCTTTATCTGACTTTTCACACCTCCAGCAAAAAAAATTTGTAGTAGTACTGATCTTTTTAATTCTATCTGGTGTTAAAAATGCTCTATGTAAGTATTTCCAGTTAAATATTTTCCAGTACTGTATGTTAGAGGTGTAATGAACTGATAGTAAGATATTAGTTTTAATTTCTTCTGTTAACTGCAATGACTGACCTTTTGTTAAGAACTGCCAGTATGATTGTTTGGGAATTGTTTTATATGTTATTAACTCTTTATATAGATTTGAAATGGAATTTTTCTTTTCACAACTATTATATATAAATTCATACAGAAAACATATTAGATTTGGAATATCTTTAAATGAGGAATTATTAATTAATCTGCATAAATCTTGAGTGTACATTAGAATGCTTTGTAAGGTTAACTAGTCCTGTGTTGGAATATTGTAAGCAGTTTTTATCATATGTATATCAAAAACATTTAATTTATTTACACATTGAAACCAGCATAAGAATCCATTTTGTTCCCAGGAGGTTATTGTTTCTCTATATATTTTGTGAGGAAAGTTCTTAGTGATGGTAAATGGTGTTAAAAGGTCAAACCAAAGTTTTAGATCTATGTTTGCATTAATAAGTTTCCTAAAGGAATTGATGTAATGATTAATCAGTGTTGTTTTAGAAGGTTTTGTTATATTATAGTGTATACTTATGCATAGCATGTACCAGGGTTTGTTTGATTTGTCTACTATTAAAATTTTTTAACAGATTAAATTCATTTCTTAATATAGCCATTGTTAATTCTTTCCAGTTGGCAAAATAATTTGGGTTTATCCAGTCTATTGTAGTTTTAAGCACAGATGCTTTTATATATGTTTCTATTTCTGGGAAGTTCAATCCTCCTTGTTTCCAGGGTCTAATGTGATGAGTTAGAGCAACTCTATTCTTTTTTGGATACCATAAACATTTTATTAAACATGAGTTTATTTCATTAAGAATGCTTCTTTCAGGAATTAACTGTATTGGTAATGCTACATATAGTATTTTTGGCAATAAGACTATTTTTATTAATTGCAATCTGTCTTCAAAAGTTAATATAATTTTGTTCCACTTTTCTATATATATATATATTTTATTGTTTCAATAATGTTTTTATAATTTATTAATATTGTTTTGTTTATATTTTTGCATAACACTATTCCTAAATAATTTAGCATAAGTTCTTGTTTTCCTATGATGGATTCATCTGTAACTTGTAGTTTTTTTTTCTTATTTAAAAATAGAAATTTTAATTTTGATCTATTAAAGTGTAGACCTGAAATCTTATAAAATTTCTCCATTACTTCTAACTCTCCTAATGACTCTCTGGAATTTGATAGGGTTAATAAAATATCATCAGCAAAAAAGCATTATTTTAGATATGTACTGGTCATAAACATCTATTCCTTTTAATCCTGGATTATTGCGTATTATTTCTGCAAGTATTTCTATAGCCAAAGCAAATAAAATAGGAGAAAAGGGGCATCCTTGTCTAGTACCTTTTGTTATATGGATAGATTTGAGGTGAACGGACCTAAGTTAATGTAGGCTAAGTTATTAATATATATGTTTTTTAGTAATAAGATGAAGGAAGGAGGAAATTCAAATAATGCTAAAGTTTTAAACAGATTTTCCCAGTTGAGGAATCAAAGGCTTTTTCTGTGTCTAATCCGATTACAAGTGTTTCTCTATCTTCTTTATTCACATAATCTATAAGAGTAAGTATGCTTTTAATATTATCATGTGTATGCCTGTTATATAAAAATTCAGTTTGATCATTATTAATTGTCTTTGAAAGTGGGATTTTCATTCTGTTAGCTAGGATTGACATGGATATTTTGTAATCATTATTCAGTAATGATATAGGTCTGTATGAGGTGCAAAGGTCTGATGGTTTATTATCTTTTAGAATTGGTGTTATGAGAGAATATTTCCATGAGGGTGGTATTTTTGCTTCTGACTGGACTTCTAGCAAAGTTTTATAAAAAAGGGAGATTACTGTTGAAGGAAAGAGTTTGTAAATTTCCATAATTATACTATCTATCCCTGGAGCTTTGTTAGATTTACTTTGTTTTATCTTGTCAACAATTTCTTTGTAGGCTATGGGTTTTTGTAGGTCTAGTTTTAAGTTTTTGGGATTTTTTTTTATATTGATAAGGTTTCTATCTAAGTTTATTTGGTTGGTATCTACATCTTCTTTTTTGAAGTGCTCCATATAATGGAACCAAAATGCTTCAAGAATGTCTCCTATATCTGATACTTTTTCCCCTTTCTTTTTATGAGATATACTACTAATGTTATTTGCTTTATGCTGTATTTTAAATCTTGTAGATATGTTATGTAGATATCTGGTGGACGTGGCTAATGAGTTTATTTTTAATTTTTCCAAGGCTAGACAAGTTTTGTGTTAGAATTTCATTATATTTTTTATTTAATTCCTCTATTTCTTTTTTGACTTCTGGACAATTCAGATTTTTGTTTAGATTTTGCTGTCAAGAATCTGGTTTGCAAGTCTAATGATTCAGATATCCACTCTATAACTTTGTTTTTGTACCAGCTAAGGGTCTTACTAAATAAATACGCTTTTAATGAGTCCCAAAACATGACTCTACTGATTTCTGTTGTATTATTAATTTCAAGAAATAATTGTAGTTCTGACAACATCCAGGGTCTGAATTCTTTAATTTTCATGATATATGATGGAATTCAAGTTGAGAGGATTAAAGATTTAAACTCTATTTGGAGCTTCATTATCAGAGAGTCATGATCTGAGAAGGGGCATGGAACTATTGAGAAGTTGAGGATTTTTGTGTGTAAATCTTGAACTACGAATAATTTGTCTATTCTGGTTTGTGTTCCAACTCTATGGTCTTGATGGGAAAATAATAAGGATTCATCATCTTTTTAAAAGTGTCAATTACATGAAATGAATCAAACCATTTTTTTAAGGATTTTGAAATAGTTGCTATGCAAAAAGACTTCTTGGTAGTTTCAGAAGCTTCTAAGGTACAATTAAAGTATCTTCCCAGTATAAGATTTCCTTTATAATTGTTGGAAATAAAATCTAGATGGTTTTAACCGTTCCTGTTCCAATTCCTGGGAACCAATATAGATTAGCTAAGGTCCATATTCTGTTATTAAATTTAATTATAACAAATGCTAGAAGACCTTCTTTGTCTTCATATTTATAAATAACTTTTGGAGTGATTATGTTTTTCTTCCAGAGAACTGATATCTTTGTTCTATAGGAGGATTGAGTTAAGACTGTATAGTCCTTAGGGTTCCAAATAAAGCTATCATTAGTCTTAAAATGCATTTCCTGGAGAAATACTACTTGTGCCTTATTTAGATTTAAATATTTTAGTAAGTTTGATCTTTTATTTGCATTATTTAAGCCATTAGTATTTAATGATAAGAATGTTAAATCCATTTCAAGTTATTTTTGGAAGAAACTTTTTGCTTCTTTTTTTTATATATATTTTGATTATAGTAGTTATACCATATTCTCTGATAACATTGGATGTTATTTTTATGTGTGTAAAATTAGGAGTGCAATTTAATGTTCTTTCTTCTTTAAAAATAAGTAGGGTAAAATTCTGGTCAGGCTTTAAAAAAGTACTTCTATAAAACATTAATTCTAAAGTATCAAATGCAAGTAAATATGAATTTCCCATTAAACATGGAATGAAAGTCATTCCTAATCCAATAGATAAAGATAGACCTATTGGATTATCAGTCATACCTTTAACCAACAATATCAACTGAGCTCCATATGTTAAATTATTATATGGAGAATTTTCTTAAAAGAGATATGAAATTCTATATTATTCTATTATTGTTCTATAGTATTTTATATATCAGGATGGAATGTTAGTAGTGTAAACAATTATTATGTTGACTTAGAAAATATCGAATATTTAGTTACCCTTAAGAGATCCCAAACATGTCAGATATGTAATTTTGGATAAATTAAATGCAACAGAGGAGCATACACTAAATAAGCCAACAACAAATAGATTATTACTAAAATAATTTGAATAAAAAGACTATACAGAAGACAATGGGTGATTACCAATGAAATATGAATTTACTGTATGTGTACTGTCTTCCTTTACTTCCCCACTCTTCAGCTCACCAAATTCAACTTACACTTATGAAAAGACATGGCTTATCAGTGGTATCCTGACTCAGAGTAGAGGCACCCTACATTCTAGTGTGCAGTGCTTTTACATATTTATAGATTTACAAAGCAGAGTCTAAGAATGAACTATGATCACCCTGACATTTCCCATCCTACATAGGGCACCTCCTGCTTCCAGAATGGGTAATCACATCAGGTCTAGAATGAATGTAAAGGTACCTATATGGTAATCAAGACTTACCTTAGGTAAGTATCAATCAAATAGTATTTAGAGCATCTTAGAGAGTTCTCAGGGCAGTTAGAATACTCTTGAGCCTCTCCTCCCTTGACCAAAAACAGAGATTTCCCTTCCCTTTCTTTCCCTTGTTTTAAATCAGTATTAATAAAAGAAATTCAGCAAGCATAGGTAAACAGAAATATCATTCAGTAGTCCGTCTTGTACATGACTCGCAATCCATTAAACACGTCAGTGACTAACATCACTTTAGTAAACATTATAAAGACAAATTAGAAATAATTTCCTAGCTCTTTAAATTTTCTGATAAAGCAAAAAGTTAAAAATAAGCTGTTTTAACTAAAAGTATAAAGCATTTCAATTTTACCTTGCATGTATACATTTTTACTTATATTGTAGTGTCAATAGCTGTCTTTGAAATCTGTACAATACTTCACTTCTTCAAATCATTCCTTTTTCAATTCAGGTTTTGTTTTGTCAAAACGGCAACAATATTTCAAGGGCACAATTAATATTTAGACTGATGTTTCAAATAAATAACTTGTCAGTTGCCAGTTGAGTTAGTTTAGAATGCATGGTTAGTGCAAATATAGCATGTTGCAAAAATAATATGTATTTTTTCGTGTGCTCTAGAGACTGTCATATGCAAGTGACATATATAATGTAGCATATATAGAGCAGATAGTTTATGGATTCAGGTTGTTAAAGTAAATTATGCTTATTAATCAGGCAGTTTCATTTAAATTCACAAGCAATTTGGGGACATTTCAGTTGAGTTTCCAGGAATGCAGAGTCTAACATCTGTCTAATAATCATTATAAAGACAAAGAATAGTAATTTCCTAGCTCTTCAAACTTTCTGATATCGCAAAATGTTGACAGTAAGCTATTTTAACTGGAAGACTAAAACATTTCAATACTTCCTTGTGAATATATATTTTTGCTTTTACTGTAGTGTCAAGAACTGTCTTTGAAATCTATGCATTACTTCACTTCTTTCAAGTCATTCATTTTACAGTTCAGATTATATTTTGTCAAAATGTCAATAGCTTTTCAAGGGCGCATTTAATATTTAAACTGATATTTTAAATGAATAGCTATCAGTTACCAAGTGAGTTTGTACAGAGTGTGAGGTAACTGCAAAGATAACATGTTGCAAAAAGTAATATGTATCTTTTCATATGCTCTAGAGACTGACAGTTTCAAGTAACATATAAAATATAACGTTTACAGTACAGACAGCTTGTGAAATCAGCATGTTAAACTGAATAATACTTATTAATAATCAAGCAGCTACATTTCTGTGCACATGTAGTTTGGGAACATTCCAGTTGTGTTTCCAGGAATATGTAATCCTGTGAGGATAAATCATAAAATATTTACAAATAATCCTATTATGTATTTATTTTACCTTATTTAGGTTGTTTTTCATTTTAATAACTAAACAACATTACTTTTTCTTATTATTTGTTATCTTTGAGGCTAAATGCACTTCGCAGATTCACAGTGTCCTTAGAAACTGCAGCAACTGTTTACTGTTGCTATGGCATCGCAGATAGAATGCGAAGAAAGCTTTACTTCTCTTAACCAACAGTACAATTTTCCCTCCTTTTTGTTATGTATTTGTTAATACTAAAAGGAAATAATTCAAAGGGCATATGTACATGAATGGAACATTTCAGAGTTAATCACGAACATGTCCCCAATCCCAATAAGCATAACAGTGACCATCATTAATCTAATAAATATTGTAATAACAATTAATTAAGTTCACTATTCCAATTAGTCTACCTTAAAACTAGATTATTTTAGCCTATTATTTATCTATGTATAGATAGTGAGTTATTAAATATATACAGACTATATTAGTATAACCTAAAATTGCATTGTAACTGCTTAATTTTTGTTTTGTCTTGAACCCACAAATGACTGAAATTGTAAACTGCTGTAATCTTTTTGTTACCACTGTTTTAAAGCTTTGTCTTTAACCTACAAATGATTGAAATTGTAAACTGCTGTAATCTTTTTGTAACCTTTGATGTTAAGTTGTCTATCTCACCTTCATTCTTGCTGGTTGGGTTCGGAGCCGATCCTCGGCTCCGACTCGGCCATCTTCTAAAGCTCGAGAGCTATTTACTGGCTCGAGGCCTCCCCATATCCCACAATGCCTGGCGCTAGATCCCCAGATCTCATTTGCCGCTTCTGCTACGAGGTTGCTTTTGCTGGCTCAGGTTGTATTTTGTCTTTTGATAGGTTTTATATAAAAATTTTTCATATAAATAGTTAGCGTTTAGTTCTTATTATAGTAGTTTAATACTTTTTGTCTCTGTGTAGTTTTAGATCATTCCCATCCCCTTAGAAAACTCATTTTTACTGTTAGAGAGTCCCCCCCCCCTCTCTTTTTCTCTCTTCAAGGTAGCCGTTTTAGTTAGAGGCTAACCCTTGTTCTCTAAAATACCTTTTGTAGTGTTTTCAGGTAGAAATAGTTGTAGTACTTTACTTTTTATAGTATATATATATATATATATATATATATATATATATATATATATATATATGCATATATATATTATAGTTATAGTGTATGTGTGTGTTGTTAAGGTGTGGTAACTGTTTTTTTTTTTGTGTGTACGGTTCTTTATACTTGTTACCTACTGTTGTACTGTTGCCCTTTTTTTCCTGTGATTTTTCTTTTAACAGGATGTCCAAAGATACTAATGTATTGGGATTCAAGAAGTGTGACTCATGCTGTCAGAAAATGTCTCTGACAGATGGTCACACTTCTTGTGTCTACTGCTTAGTCGCCCTACACCTGCAAGACTCTTGTTCGGTGTGTCACGCCTTTAGTCCAAGAGTCCTGCAGGAGCGTAGGAATAAGTTAATCCTTAGAGGATTACTAAAACCTGAAGGGTCACCTGCTAAGACTCAGCCAGGGAAACCCTCCAAGCCATCGAAGCCATCGGCTCCCAGCTCGGAGCCGTCATCGGGTGTGGCATCTGCTTCGACTTCGGTTCTGGCTGGAACCGAAGTACCTGCCTCTAAGTCGGCTCCGATCCTGGTGTCAGAACCTTCAGGGAGCCGAAAGCGTTCTAGGTCCCCATCCCTAGAGTTGATTCACTCGGCTCTGGGGTCGCCTCTGTTACAGTCGGAGCGAAGTCACCGATCTCACTCTTCTTGGTCTTCGAGACTGTCTGACCATGACTTGGAGAGAGTGGTGAGCAGACTTCTGAAATTGCAGGCCCTGGCTAAAATGCTATCCAGCCCCCCTCATCAGGGTTCGGCTCTGCCCATCTCTACAGTAGTTCCTCCTTTGACTCACCCCTTGAGTTCAGAGCTGGAGCTGGTTGGGGTTCGGATTATGGAACCATCGGCGCCGATACCTACCCTTTCGGTTCCTTCGGCTCCGATTACTTCCATGATGCCATCCTTGGAGGGATCTGGGCATCGAGACTCCCTCGTCAGTTCCGAGGGGGTGAATGGCATCAGACTCTTGTCCGACCCCGTTCTCCCTCTCGGAGCTTCGGCGCAGATGAGCTTGGCTCCTACATAGGCCTCGGAGCCATCCCTCTTGGTGCCGGGGAGGGTTCCGGTCTCTTCGGAGCCTGAGCCTTCTTCTCTGCCAGGAAGGGGTGCCTTCGAGGTCATGAGGAGTGTGCTGGCCCCTCAGTCAGCCCCACAATCAGCCTTTTTGGCTCCTCCCCTCATGGTACCTGCATCTGCCTCTGCCTCTCCTCCAGACCCCAATGAGGAGAACAAGCACTCCAGGTCGCCCCAGTGGGCATGTCCTCCTCTTTCGAGGCCTCCCCTGATCATTCAGAGGAGCCCCCTCTAAAGAAGAAATGTAAGAGGAAGCATGTTGACTTTCCTGAGTCTGTCACTTTGGATACTGACTTAGAGGATTTGGAAGGGTCCCCGAGGTCCCCCTCTGAAGATGTCTCCTTCTCAGACATCCTTCAGATGCTTAGGCAGAGGGGAAACTGGACTACCCTTAACTCTTCTGAGGATGAGTCGGTATATATGGATGCATTTGGTTCTCGCCCCTCCACCTCCTGGGTGCCTCCGCCTTTCGATCCACTGATGGCAGTGGTGGCTCGAAAGGCATGGTCAGCCCCAGACACAGTGGAACCAACTCCCTGAAGGCCCATGAAATTTATCACAGCACCACAAGACAAGCAATTTTTGACAAAGGGTGTCCCTGTTGATGCTATGGTGGTAGCAGCAGCCACAAAAAAGGAGTTTGCTGAGACTTCTTCGTCCGTCCATTCCCCTAATAAGGAGTCTAGGATGATGGACAGATATGGGAAGCGGATGTTTTCCTCAGTGACCTTTTCCATGCGGTCGCTGAACTATTTGTGCTATTTTACATGCCTTCAAAGGGATCTCCTTAAGGAGCTAGGAGATACCCTTCAAGATCCATCAGCTGCGGGGGCCCAGGATAAGATTACCTCCCAACTGGTGACTCTTAATTCGATAGTGAACTCCTCCATGCGACTCATTTCTTATGCGGCCGATGGGGCGAGTAGAGCCGCAGGCACAGGTGTGGCCTTGAGAAGGCACGCTTGGATGCGGTTATGTAACTTTGCGGACCCCTATAAGGCATCTTTCACCAATACCCCTTTTGATGGTTCTGCTCTTTTTGGACCACAGGTGAAGGATACCCTTACCAGGTGTGAGCAGGAAGGCAAGACTCTCTCTGCTGTGGGAGTCCATTTTTCCATTCCTTCTAGACCGTACCCCAAAGGTCAGAAAAGTGGCAAAATGTGGTTCCAGAAACCCCAGGGAGCCATGCCTGACACACGTGGTGAGTTTCCTTCCAGGGACAGAGGAGGGAATAACAATAGACACTGCCCTCGAGGCAGAGGGGGCCCACAAAATCAGGGCAGCAGAGATTCCTTCTCTGACAAGCCCTTTCAGCATCCCTGTGGGGCTGCCCAGCTGCCCACCTTCGGAGGCAGTCGGGGGAAGATTATCACTGTACCCAAAAGCCTGGCAAGACATAACTCAAGACAGATGGGTACAGTCTATCATATCCAGAGGTTACAAAATTCCCTTCATTCATACCCCCTTAAGGTCAAACAAATCCCTTCCAGATGTTCCGCCCAGTCCAAGAGATCTCAAAACTGCTACAAAAAAGAGCCATCCAATGAGTCCCAGCAGACCAGCAAGGATCCGGAATTTACTCAAGGTTCTTTTTGGTACCAAAAAAGACAGGGGACTGGAGACCCATTTTGGATCTCAGCAGACTAAACAGGTCTGTACAAAGAACGAAGTTCTGGATGGTCACACTTCAGTCCATTCTACTCTTTTTGGGTCAGGACAATTGGATGTGCTCCATAGATCTTCAAGATGTGTACTACCATATCAAAATGGACAGGTGCTCCAGAAGATTCCTCCGCTTCCGGCTGGGAGCCAGTCATTATCAGTTCTGAGCTCTGCCCTTTGGTCTCACCACAGCCCCCAGGATGTTCACCAAATGTATGGCAGTAGTTACCTTTCACCTGAGACGGCAAGGATTCCAGGTGTTTCCCTATCTGGACGACTGGCTCCTTACTGCTACCACCAGACATCAGCTGCTACTAGCCAGGAACTACACCATCCAAACTTGCTCTAAGCTAGGTATCACAATAAATTTTGAAAAGTCTGCATTGTCGCCTTGTCAGTCTATAACCTTTATAGGCACAAGTTTAAGTACAAAAGACATGTCAGCGAGACTTCCGTTACATAGAGTATTAGATATTCGCCGACATGTACAGGTGTTATTAGGATGTAAGAAAATTCAGGCCAGATTCATCCTAAAGACATTGGGCCTCATGGCAGCAGCGATCATACTAGACCCCTTGGCTCGTTTTCATATGAGGATTCTTCAGTGGTTGCTTTTCACCCAATGGTCATTTCTACAACTTCCAATGTCTCACATGATTATGATTACACAGACATGCAAAGACCAGCTTGCTTGGTGGATGGTTTCCCCATCAGTACCCCAGGGCAGACCATTTGTTTTTCCTCCTCCAGTAGCCACAGTGACCATGGATGCCTCCCTGATCGGGTGGGAGGGGCACTTTCAGGGCAGAACAGTCCAAGGCACATGGCAACCCCACGAGTACCATCTGCATATCAATGTCTTGGAGATGAGAGTTGTGCTTTTAGCATTGCAAACTCTTCAGAACTCTCTTCCCACCGGGACCATTGCAATTCAGACAGACAATATGTCGGTAGTGTGGTACATCAACAAGCAGGGTGGAACCAAGTCCTACCCCCTATGTCGAGAAGCACTCAGACTCTGGCAATGGGTGATCTCTTCCCAGTAGTTTCTGATAGCAATCACATCCCTGGGAAGTCCAACGTTATAGTGGACAGGCTGAACAGAGCAATTCTCATGCCTCATGAATGGTCTCTCAATCAGACAGTGGCGGACCAAATCTTCCACAAATGGGGTCAGCCTTGCTGCGACCTTTTTGCCACCCCCTTCAACAGCAAGTGCGACAGTTTCTTTTCTCTCCTCCCTCTTCCTGGATACCCTCTCAGAGACACTCTAATCCATGATTGGCCTCAGGGACTTCTTTATGCATTCCCTCCATTTCCCGATTCCCAAACTAATACAGAAAGCTACCATACTGGGATGCAAGATGATCCTCATTGCCCCCTACTGGCCTCGACAAATTTGGTTTCCATTCCTGCATCATCACCTCCTGGAGCAGCCCTGGACCCTGGACCCAGTACCAGACCTCCTGATCCATCAGTCGGGCGGGCTGCACCAATCCCTGCAATCTCTCAACCTCACTGCTTGGTTGCTCCACTTCCAACCTTAGCCAGGCTTCCGGACATTATCTTCGCACAAATCTACCACCAGAAAAACTTATGCTAGTAAGTGGAAACGTTTCTCTTGCTGGGCAGAGCCTAAAAAACATAGATCCCTTTTCAGCCCCGGTCCACCACGTTTTAGATTTCTTAGCGGAACTTTTTCAGGCTGGGTCCTCTTCTGCCACCATTAGAGTTCAAGTTAGCCACAATTTCAAATTTTCATACATCTGAAGCTAGTATCATGTCCCATAAGCTTTGCAAAGCTTTTCTCAAAGGTCTACTTTGCTCAGGCCCCCAGTAAGAGATCCCCCACCTCCGTGGGATCTTAATTTGATCTTAGCTTTCCTAATATTGCCTCCCTTTGAACCCGCAGCTTCATGTTCCTTAAAGTTTCTTTCTTGGAAAACCCTCTTTCTTGTGGCAATTACCTCAGCCAGAAGAGTTTCCGAACTCCAGGCCCTTTGTGTTCACCCTCCTTATTTAGTTTTCCATAATGACAGAGTTTCACTCAGGACTAATCCCTCCTTCCTTCCTAAGGTCCCTTCTGAGAGTAATCTGAATCAGTCCATTGATATTCCAGTCTTCTTCCCAAATTATTCCAATAAAGCTGAACATAAATTACATCAGTTGGATGTTCATAGACAATTACGTTTCTACTTGCATAGGACTAAACAAATTAGAAAATCAGATCAGCTCTTCCTGTCCTATGCTCAAGGTAAACAAGGTCTACCAGTGTCTAAAGTAATTCTAGCTAGGTGGTTGACTTCTATTATTACTTTGATTTATTAATTGAGGAACAAACAGCTCCCTGCTAAACCAAAAGGCCACTCTACTAGGGCTTTAGCTACTTTTGTAGCTTTTCAGGCAAGATTACCAATGGAAGCCATTTGTGCGACAGCTACATGGGCCACTCCCCATACTTTTATTTCTCATTATAAGTTGGATGTGGCCTCTAGGAGTAGAGCTGATTTTGGTTCCACTGTGCTGAAGAGTCTGTTCTGATGAGCCACCCAGGACTGAGGTGCTAGGGACGCTGTCCCAACCAGCAAGAATGAAGGCGTGATAGACAACTTAACATTAAGAAGTTATGTATCTACCATAACGTTCCATGTTAGTTGTCTTCTTCTCGCCTTCTTTCTTGCGTCCCACCCTCCATCCCCCTATCCTAATAGACCGAGAAGAGTTGCCCTCTGAGTTCCTTTTAGCTGGCTGGGTCTTATCTGGTTTGTTCCCTCAACCTTTTAGCTCTGTAGCCAAACATATGCTGTTAGGACAGGTGTCCTTATATTTGTCTGTAATTAGGTCTACCAAATGAGATCTGGGGATCTAGCGCCAGGCATTGTGGGATATGGGGAGGCCGCGAGCCAGTAAATAGCTCTTGAGCTTTAGAAGATGGCTGAGTCGGAGCCGAGGATTGGCTCCGAACTCAACCAGCAAGAAAGAAGGCGAGAAGAAGACAACTAACATGGAACGTTATGGTAGGTACATAACTTCATATTTTGGAGCTTTTCTCCCCAGGACTCCATTGAAAATGGGTTCTTATTGGCCTAATGGACTATCCTGGTAAACCAACTGCAAATAAATAAATAAAATAAATAGTATAGTAAATAGGAAAGAATTTAGAAAGGGAGACAAGATGCAGTTAAAATAATTAATGAGGAAAAGAGAGAAGAGAGAAAAAAAAGAGAAAATTAAGAGAAAATACACACATACTATGTATGTTGATTTACAGTAGAAATATTGTATGTGCTATATAACCCTCCTGCTGTGAAAGAAAAATACCCTGTTTTACATACCTAAGGTAATGTGAAAACTCTCATGTGTCATCTATTTTCAAAAAATATAGATAAAGATTCCAGTAGTTAGTTACCTTTGTTTTAAAATTCCAAGCAGTAAAATTGGTCCTTTAAAGTAATGTTAAAACAATTCATATCATAGTAGATGCTTTGAGAGATTTAGCTGTAACATTATCAGTCTTTTGCTTCTTCTTTTTGACATCTGTCCAGACATTTGTTTCTTTTGTTCTCTTTAGAGAGGGTGACATCCAATCCATATCTTCTGGTAAAGTAATCACATTATTAGTTTTAATAAATGAAGAGGCTTCCTCTAAGTCAATAAAAGTCTTCATCTCGTTGGCATACAGTATTCTTATCTTAACTGGATATGCAAGTTGTACCTTGATGTTATTTTGTTTCAGAAACTTTATCATTGGCCACACTTTTTTCCTTTGTTCCATTATTCTAGATGAATAGTCGTTATCAAATTTTATCAGGCTCTGTTTATATTTTAGAGGTGCCTTCCTCAAAGCAGATCTTAAAATCAGTTCCTTGTCCACGTATGAAAGAAATTTTATAATTATTGACCTAGGAGGAGAGTTTGAGTTAGTGGCAGTTTTCCCAAGAGCTCTGTGTGCCCTTTCAATGCGAAAGGAAAGTCCTTCTTTTAAATTTAAAAAGTCAGGGATCCAGCTTGATAAAAAGGAAATAATATCCTCACCTTCTGTGTTTTCAGGTAATCAAAAAATCCTGATGTTATTTCTCATCTCCCTATTTTCCAAGTCATCTACTTTATTAACCAACCAAGTGTTTTGTTTAAGAAGCAGATGTTCTTCGTGTTTCACTGTTGCAGTCATTACATTTGGGTAATCCTGCTGGCAGGTTGCCCTCAGCCAGCCTGAATTCCAAAGTCTTGTGTCCTGCATCAGCTGCTATCACCCCTTCCCTGACGTCAGGTCATCAGGGGTATAAAAGAAGCATTCGACGCCATTTTCTTCAGTCTTTCTTGCCATGCGGTGCCCGAAGCAGAAGCAGTTCGCAAGTGCCGGTCGTCCGACTCCTGAGATTTTTGTGTTTGAGTTTCAGATCCGAAGTCTTCAATAAAGCAAAGTACCCCATTGGGGAAACTTTTTTCTTGCTCCAGACCAATGTCAGAAAAAGTTAATAATTGTATTTCTTGTGGAAAGCAAATACCTCATAAGGATTTTCATTCTTACTGTATTCCTTGCCTAGGCCCTAATCATAAGATAACATTCCAGGGTGCAAGCTTGAATACAACTGCCCAGACGGCTTATCTCACACCAGACAAACAAAGGCAACTGACTACTTATTTCAAAATGTTGGCAACAAAGGCCCAGTTATCTGCAAGAAAAATTCTGCAGGCTTTGGGCTTCATGGCATCCTGCATCCTACTAATTCCATATGCAAGACTGCATATGAGGAAACTTCAATGGTACCTAAAAAGTGTTTGGACTCAACACTGCCACAGCGTGGAAACATTCATTACTCTCATTCCCTGTCTGCAACAGGAGATTTGATGGTAGGCAAAGGCTTGTCACCAGAACAAGGGACAGCCATTCACATTACCTCCAGCCAGGCAGACACTAACAATGGATGCATCAAATTATGCCTGGGGAGCCCACATGGCAGGAAAAGGTATTCAGGGCACATGGTCCTCAAACCAAATGCATCTTCATATCAATCAAAAAGAGATGTTAGCTTTTCAAAATGCCCTGACAGCCTTCAAGGACCTACTTCATCCAGGACAACTATTGATAAAGACAGACAACACCACGGTCATGTGGTATATAAACAAGCAGGGGGGCACACATTCTTACCCCCTTTGCAGACTAGCCACGACCTTGTGGGACACAGCTTTGACTTACCAAGTACATCTGCAGGCACAATTCCTGCCAGGAAAGGAAAATACTCTGGCAGACGAACTAAGCAGAAACCTCATGGATCCCCACGAGTGGAAGCTGGATCCACAAGTCTTCAGCATGATAACAAGGAAATGGGGATGCCTGGACATAGATCTATTTGCTTCCCCTCTCAATTACCAACTAAAAAGATTCTGCACAAGGACTTATCACAGACAAGCATGGAAAGTGGACGCCCTATCTGTCAGCTGGAAAAACCTATCAGTATATGCCTTTCCTCCACTGCCTCTCCTCCCCAAGGTGCTCCTAAAGGTCAGACAGGAGAAGCCAAAGATGACACATTGCCCCAGACTGGCCACGCCAGTACTGGTATCCAATACTAAGGAACTTATCTCTATACCCGGCTTGGACCTTACCTCAAATACCTCGACTACTGTCCCAAAAAAACAATCAGATCATGCACAGTCAACTCAGGACATTAAACTTGGCAGCATGGCAGATAATGTAGTCATACAAAAAACACCTCTCAGTAAAGCTATTATGGATGTCATTCTGGAAGCCAGAAGGCCTAGTACTAGAAAGTCTTATGCTGGAAAATGGAAGAGATTCTGTGCCTGGAACCAGGCACAAGGAACTGATACAGCGGTACCAAATATTCCTCAGATTTTGCAATACTTAACTGAGATGCTGGACAAAGGCCTATCTTTTTCATCAATTAAAATTCATGCCTCTGCCATTTCAGCTCATTACAATACAGAGCCACCACTTTTTTCTCACCCTTTATTAAGGCAGTACCTCAGAGGATCCAAAAGTTTAAGGCCCCCAAGAAGACTACCAATACCTGCATGGGACCTCAACTATGTCTTGGAAAAGCTCACCCTGCCTAGTTTTGAGCCAGCTGCTACAGCTGATATGAAGTTTTTATCTTGGAAAACAGCTCTGCTCTTAGCAATTACTTCTGCAAGACGAGTTTCAGAGCTACAGGCACTCATGGCTGTGGAACCTTTCATCATTTTTCATCCAGACAGGGTCTCCCTGAGGACAAACCCAACATTTATGCCTAAAGTAGTGTTCAGTGTAGCTCTTAACCAAGCCATCCATCTGCCAACCTTTTACCCAAATCCACAGAACAAGGGGAGAGAATTTTGCATTCTTTGGACATACACAGACAGTTTAGATTCTACTTGGACAGAACCAAAGCTTTCAGGAAGACAGAGCAATTACTAGTGGCATATGCTGCAGGATCACAAGGAAGGCCTATCTCAAAGCAGACTATTTCTAAGTGGTTAGGCCACTGCATTCGTTTCTGCAACTTACACCATGGCAAGCCAGTGCCTAAGGGCATTAGGCCTCATTCCACCAGAGCTGCAGCCACCTCAGCACCCTTTCTCAGGGGAGTACCAACCAGAGACATTTTAGAGGCGGCTACTTGGAGTTCAGTGCACACCTTTACAAAGCATTATCATCTGCCACTCTACTCTAAATCCAGGGCAGGCTTTGCCACTGCTGTTCTGCAGGGCCTCATAGCCACTCCTACTGCTGTCTAGTTCCAGCCTCCAAACCATAGCTTTGGGACTGTACCCAAATGTAATGACTACAACAGTGAAACACGAAGAACATAGTACAGTTGTGTACACTTACCATAAATGTAGATGTTCGAGTGTATTCACTGTTGCAGTCCAGGTTACACACCCGCCTTCCCCCTTTTTTCTTTTGGATCTTATCCTTCCTTCTCTGTTTTATACTACCTATGTGGTGTATTTGCTTATAGATGAAGGTAAAATTTATATTGATGTATTTCTGAATATATATATATAAAGTCTGGCTACCCTTTTTGGGGGCACCTGACATCTGGGGCAAGAAAAACTGAAGAAAATGGTATCGGCTGCTTCTTTTATACCCCTGACGACCTGATGTCAGGGAAGGTGTAACAGCAGCCGATGCAGGACCCAAGACTTTGGAATTCAGGCTGGCTGAGGGCAACCTGCCAGCTGGATTACCCAAATGTAATGATTGCAACAGTGAATACATTCGAGCATCTACATTTATGGTAAGTGTACACAACTGTATATTCTTTCTGTGTTTCCTCTTCCTTAAGTATGCTTTCTAAGTCATTTAGAGAAACCTCTATTCATGTTATCCTTGTCTGGTGTTGTTGTAGCATTTCCTTGAGGGCGTCAGCCTGTTTTTGACTGCTTGTTTTAAGATTTTCCAGGTTCTGTTTAAAATCATCCATCTTCAAAGACAACTCCTGCAGGGTAGATGCCATCTGTTGTAGTTCCTTCTTTAAGGCAGCATCCTGGTGAGAATTCTTTGAGTTGTTCATTTTAACAAGTGAATATATCTCCAAGCTTTTTGATAGGAAATTATCTAAAATACTGCTGCTTTCAGTTATCCGTTCAGGGTCTGCCCCATTCAATGCATTTTTCAATGAATGTCAGCTTCAAGGAAAGAGAAGTTCATGGGTGCTCATGCCAAGTCTGTTTTCAGTATGCAACTATTTTGCTTAGCAAATGGCCATTAGTGTTTATGCTCTAAACTTTGTAAACAGTGTTAGTAGTATAACAGATAACATACTTTCCTTTCGTGTAGAAGGCTGAATTTGTCCATAACCAACTTAAAAAGAAAAATATCATGGGCATTTAGAACTGCCATATAGCTGTTTTTACTGATTGGTTTGTCTGTGTGATCTTTTTACTCATTGTAGTAGTTTCTTGATAATGTAAACATATTCTATCACTTTTCTTTTTATACAACATATTTGCTTTTACTGGCAATTTATCTATTTCCAGTCTCCACAAAAAGTCTTGACATTTACTTTCTGATTACACCATTTGCTTTGTATTTTTTCATCTATTAGGTTTTCCCATGGTTTTACATAGTAATGTTTTATCATTACATTTTTATGCAATTCTTATACAATACTTTTCTGTCTTTTTCTATATCATCAATTTTTATTTTCCACAAAAATATTTTTTCTCCATTTATATACTTCTTTTGTATTTTACTTTTTTACCATAGCCCAAAATGTATCATACTTATATATATTCAGTTTTACTACTTATCTTTTTCATTTCTTAACTTTAACAGTTTGTATGAATTTAATGATGCAGTGCATACCACTGCGTTAATTAACCCTAAACCTCCTTCTTTTTTATTTGCATGCAAAGCTCCTCTTTTTATTGGGTTTAATCTGGAACTTTATATAAATGAAAAAGAAATCTGCAATAATTCCCATTCAAACACTGTTGGCAACATAAATACACTTGCAAAATGTGCTTTTTTTCATCAGTACTGAATTTATTAAATAAGCCTATTTTTCTGAAGGATAGTTTATATGTTCTCCAGAAAAGACATGTTTGCTTAATTTCTTCCATTGTTTTTTTCCCATTGAATTCTACTTACATCTTTATTCTCAAATTTTATATCTAACACAGAAATTTCATTAATTGTAAAAATATATACTCCCATTCTTTATTACATTCCATAAACCTTTACTATTCCCTTTATTTAAAGCTATCGCATGCACTCATTTTTGCAAATTATTACTTCTTTCTACATAAATTTTGTTTTTTTCCAATTTTTATAATGTCATTTGCATATGTTAACCAAAATGGAATTCTTAACCCTTCAGGTGTTATATACCTCATCTCCTTCATTTTTGTAATTTATTTCAAATACTATCATATTCATAACTAATACAAAGATTATGCAACTCATTAGACATCCCTGTCTTATACCATATGTACCTCTTGGCTTAACTAGCCATTTACAAGTACTTTTACGCTAACACGGATAATTTCCTAACTTTCTTAGTTACATTATATTCTTTCAATATTACACATAAGATTTTATGTCCAGTTGTGTCAAATGCCTTACTAAGGTCTCCTATCATGATTTTTACTTTTTCTTTTCTGATCATAATATCACCCACGATTTGTCTATTATTAATAATTCTTGACAATCCTTCCCCTTATATTATATATGCTATCTTCCATAATATTTTCCATTTTAGTTTCAAGTCTCTTTTGCATTATCTTATTATAGATATTATCATTATTATTCAATATTATTCGTCTCAAGATTTATTAATTCTCTTCTATCTTCCTTCTTCCATAAGAATTTAAGTATTTCACTACATAATTCTTTATAAATAAAACCTTCATTTAACCATTCATTCAAAATCATTAAAATATATATATTTTTTGCCATTTCCTTAATTTTTTATACGTTTTATACCCCACTCCATCAGGGTCTGCAGAAAAATATATATACACTCATCTTAATACTTTATCTAGGTCATTTAAAGAAATCTCCTTTTCTAACTCTTTATTGTCTTTTCTGTTATTTTTTAAATTTCCATGTTGTTTGCACTACCATCTTTTTTCTTTAAATATTTCTTGTGCATATTGTATTATACTATTCATAATCTTTTCCTGAGTTCTTTCTATTTCTCCATTTACATTTTTTATTTCTTTCATTACACTATCATTTTCCTTTGTGATGATGTGAGGTATTGACAATGATGCCAGGAGAAGTAGGATATTGGATGTGCAACATATGCCAGCATAGCTAGCTGGAATTTTGTAAATTATTATATATTTGTACATGAAACTGATTTGTACAGATGCTTGTGTTAAAAATGTATTTGTAAAGCTGCTTGTGTTAAAAATGTATGAACAGTGGGTACTTACTGTATTGTAACTGATCAAATGTATATGTTTTAACAGAAGATACTGAAAGAGAAGATGTTAATCTCAGCCCCAGCTAACTTTTAGAAAAATATTCTGAAATTAAATTTACTGTTTCTGGCTATAAAGTCTGTATCTTACAGTTCTGATTGCAGCCAGAGACTAGATGTCTAGAATGGTTTATTAGCTCCTGTAGGGAGAGTAGAAGTGTTTTATGGTTTTATAGCTTCCAGATGCTATAACACATCTCATCAAAGCTCAATCTGTGTGTATGGTAACACATATGTGCTAAATTCTGGTTCAGTTTCTAGCTACGTGGATAGCATGGGAACCAGAATTCAGATGGCCAGATGTATATGATGTCAGTTTGTAATCTAGGATAAAAATGATGTTTTAATATCAGCTGAGAGAGAGAATTCTCAGCATACACTGTTTCTGGAACCTGACAAGGATTTCACCCTCACCTACTTCATCTTGCCTTGCTCTAGTAAGTGAACTAGGGAACAGTAATTCTTTAGTTCAGTTAGGAAAATATAGTGACATTAATTAAGCACTGTTTTTCTGTATCTGTGTGAATCTGTTCATCTGTGTTATTTTAATATTTCCTGTGATTGAAACTCTGGTATTTATTGTAAATAGATATTTAGTATTTTCGTGTTCTTTCATTATTTATTATTATATATATATATTTAAACTTTTCATTGCGGCTGGTCCTTTAGAGAATATTTTAAACTTTGAGAGTACTTATATATATTTGGGGACTCTGTGGTCACTCTTAAAAGCCTTACTGCATTGGTCAAACACTATCATTTGTATTACTATTAATGTCACTCAGTATAATTGGGTACCCTTCTAAGATCCTTAGAGTAGCTAGCTTTGGAGTGTCTGGTGGCAGTCTAACTACCTTATAGTCTGGGCAGAGGGGCATAGCTAGTAAACCTGTGCCAGACTTTCACAGGTGTGTGTGTGTGTGTGTGTGTGTGTGTTTGTGTGTGTATTTGTGTGTGTGTATGTGTATGTGTGTGTGTGTGTGTGTGTGTGTGTGTGTGTGTGTGTGTGTGTGTGTGTGTGTGTGTGTGTGTGTGTGTACACATAAAATGTCAAAAAGTGTGTATGTCAGGAGCAGGGACACAGAGCACTGGTTTCACAGAGAGAGTGGTGGAGGACTTGGCTTGGACACTCAGCTGAGGATTCAACTCTATAGCTGTGCCAGTGCAGAGTCTTAGTAGGGACCTGGAGGACCAGGACTGAATGTGTTCCCTGTGTGCCCTTAAAGAAAATTGTGCTTGATGCAGAGAGCCGCATCTGGAAATATGGGTGTATCCATTTTTGTTCCAAGTGAACGTCCCTCTCCAGTGTCAGCAGTGAGGATTCAGGCTGCTTGATTACTGGCCAAGAGTGGGGGTTAACATATTGCTGACAGTGGTAGGATATTAATTGAACTTCTGTAGCGTGTAGGCAGTTGTTACTGAAGGTGGGTGCCCTCTCAAGCAACCACAAGGTAAACATACAGAGTTTCATTTTTTATGATATTTTTTATTTATTTTTTGTTAGTTTAGTTTAGTCAGGGAAAACAGGCAAATATGTCAGCAGAGGATTATGACAAGCTGACAAAGAACCAGTTGGCCTAGGTGTGTGAAGTCAAAAGAGTGGTGCATGCCAACCTGACTAAAAAGGAAATGATCTCAGCCTTTGTTGCAGCTCAGACCAGCAACAAGGAGGATAACCAGTCTGGTGACTGGAATCTGCAGCCATTAGAAAGAGGATAGTTCACCTTTTCCTTACGGGACTTAAAAATCCATCTGGAGTTAAAAAGACTTGAACTGGAGGCCAAATGTTTGGAATTAAAATCAGTAGAGAGACTGCAGCATTTGGGCGGCCACGGTGGTACAGCAGTTAGCATTGTCGCCTCACAGCAAGAGGTTTACCGGTTCAATCCTCGGCTGGGGTGCCTTCTGTGTGGAGTCTGCATGTCCTCCCTGTGGCCGTGTGGGTTTCCTCTGGGTGTTCCAGTTTCCTCCCACATCCCAAAGACTAGGTGGATTGGACACTCTAAATTGTCCCTAGGTGTGAGTGTGTGCATGTTTGTGCCTTCCATGGAAGGTTGGGCACCGGGCTGGCAACTCTACACCGTAAAACTCCACTGCCAATCATGAGGAGACAAGTGATCCACTGTGGTGACCCCTAACTGGGAAAAGCTGAAAGAAGAAGAAGAGAGACTGCAGCATTTGGAGGCTGAGGAACAGGAGATACAGATGGAATTAGAATCAGCAGAGACACTGCAGCAGTTGGAGTTTAAAGAAAAGGAGAAGCAGCATCAACATGAGAGGGAGATGCTGACTCTTCGCCAGGGTCATGGAGGTAATGGGGAAGGGAATAACTGAACCCCAGAAGCAATAAAGGTCAGTACATTTCTTCCACAGTTTACAGAGGTAAATAAGAAACAAATAAACTCACTGAAAACAAAAACGGAACACCACTGCAGCCAGAATGATGTAAAAGAAAAGAAACGCAATTTATTTCAAGACCAAAACAGCGTTTTCGCTTCCAGAAAGCCAGAAGCTTCATCAGCAGTTGAAAGGATTAAAACCAAATGCATTTAAAACAAAGTAACTGGCGCTTGTTGACGACATCACCACAAGCGCCACAATGTTGCTTAAAGGGGCAATGATGAAACTTAAAGGGCAACAATAACAAGGAGAGCGGGTGAAAACAAATACATAGTATGCCCTGTAAAACTTATATAAAAGAATAAAAACATTCTAAATGAAATGTGAAGCTAAAAAGTTGTATATAGTGAATATCAATAAACAAGAGCAACTGAATGTACTACTGCATCGGGTCACCTAACAGGAGCAAGCGATATGAAAAAAGCTACATATCAAAGGAAATCAATATGTTAAAGTTGCTATTACTTTAAACTATAGATGGAATAGAACATTCAATGGGCTTAACCCTAGCAAAGCAATATATGCAACATTATTCACTGTCCTTGGAGTTGACCAATGTTTTCAGACAGTTTACAGAGGGTGATAATTTTTATAGTTTTATTGATATATTTGAAAGCGTATGTAAACAGTATAATGTTGACTAAGGGCTCTAGGTACAGTTCCTGATCCCCTTACTCCATGGTAAAGCTGTAACTGCTGTTTCTAAATTGTCTGATATTAATTGTTTAAACTATGATAAAGTAAAGAAGTGTTTACTTGAATTTTTTAAGTTAACACTTGAAGCTTACAGGAAAAAAAGTTTTGTGAGCATAGAAGCAAGGCAGATGAAAGTGTGTCTGATTATATTGCTGAGTTAAGCACTTATTTTCATAGGTGAGCAAGTGGGTGTCAGGCCGCCACTTTTGAAGGGCAGGCAGATCATTTGGTGAGGGAACAAGCCCTTAGCAGTTTGCCTGAGGACATGAGAATCTGGTTGGCAGACCGAGAATGTAACTCTGCTGATGAGCTGGGAAAAAAAGGGGATCTCTACTTAGCAAGCAGGGCATCACTGCACAAAAAAGGGATACCCAGTGCTGCGCATGGATATAAGGGAACCCATGGTGGGCAGCCTAAACCACCACAATAGTGTCGACCAGTAACAGGTGAAGCCACTATTTCAGGTACACAGCTAGGATCAAGGGTTCAATGTTTTAAATGTAACAAGTGGGCTCATGTATCATATAGATGTCCATGGAGGCAAGGTGGGGAACAAAAGGTGGGGGAACCAGCAAGTGGGAATTACAGTATGCCAGTGGTAAGTTGTCTGGAGACAACAGGGGTACCAAACTATCTACAGAGTTTATATCCTATCTTAGTGGATGGAAAACAGGCCACTGCTAAGAGAGACACAGCCTCTGACATGACCATTGTGAAGCCTGCAGTGGTTAAAGAGGAGCAGTACTTGCTTGGCAGTCTAGTCCAGTTAGAGCATTAGGGGGACTCCCATTCCAAATGCCTTTGGCTAAGATTCACCTTGACTGGGAAGGTGGAAAAGGAAGAAAACAAGTAGGTGCATTTGAGTATATCCCTGCTGATGTCTTGATAGGGAATGATTTTGATAATGCAGTACCTTGTGTGCATGCAGTCAGGCTTGGAGACAGGCATGCGGGGCTGGTAGCCTGGGGATACACAGAAAACCCCCACACCTGAAGCCAGGGCTGGTGAGGTGGCTATTTCAGATAGGGAGCTACCCTGTAGCAGTGGGCCTGAAGGTAAACCACAGCTGCTGGTAGATACTGATGTTCCCTTGGACAGAGTAGCTGCAAGTGCAGAGGTGAGTGGAAGTACCTTGGCTGACAGTGAGGCACCACTGTCATGGAATACTAGACTTCTTGTGGAAAGGGAGCTGGGAAGGGTCACAAAGATAGAGTTGTGACAGACTCAGTTCTCAGACCCTATGCTACGAGGCTTGAGGGAATTATCTAGGGAGGCACCTGATCCTCAAGGAAATGGGGCGCCTGTATTCTGGAACAAAGGGTTACTGTATAGGGAGCGGACCCCTGAGGGATGGCTAAAGGGTGAGATAATACAGCAGTTGGTAGTGCCTAGAGCCTATTGTCTCATACTTCTAATCATAGCCCTTTTGCAGGTTATATGAGCATAAAGCATACCAAGAGATGCATTATGCAGAACTTTTATTGGCCTGGGATTGCAAGGGATGTAACAGGGTACTTCAGGACCTGTGAGCATTGCTTAAAATAGGCAATGCAGAAGACAAGGTCAAAGCTCCTTTGATAACTTTGCCTGTGACTGAGGAGCCATTTCAAAAATTGTGAGGCCTCTGAGCACCCCAAGTTCCACAGGGAACAGGTATATTTTGGTGGTGGTAGATTATGCTACTAGACACCCTGAGGTGGTGGGTCTGTCCTCCATCAAAGCAGAGAAGGTGGTAAATGCTTTGTTAGAGATTTTCAGCAGGGTAGGTTTCCCGAGAGAAATACTTACTGATGGAAGTGTCAATTTCATGTCAGACCTCAGGGCTTGTCTGTGGAAGCAATGTGGGGTGAAGCACCGAAAGACCACCCCCTACCATCCCCAGTCTCCATAGGAAATCCTTACATACATGCATACTTTTATGCCATTTGTATCTCATTGTTATTGCTTTCTGTTTTATGCCTAAATGTTTCCAAGGATCAATCATATAATGTGTTCTCATAATATTCATATATCAGTCTTTTCTGTTCTTTACATTTTCATTCACATTCATTTTCCACAATATCATTTTATGTTGATACTCCTTTGCCTCTTCACGGATAATAGATTGAAACCTTTTCACTATTTCTACTCCCCCCCAAAAAAATAATATTTATAGCATATAATACTGTCTGTCAAATTCTTATTTACATTCAAATAAGCTTTTATAACTCTAGATCAGTTCAAAGATGCTGCATTTACTACTGGATTAATTAAACCTAATTCTCCTTGCTCTTTCTTCATGTACAAAATTCCCCTCTTAACTGGGTTCAGTCTTCAACTCCATATAAAGGAAAATATAATAGACAGTAATTCTTTCTCATATTTTGTTGGGAAGATATAGGGGTTAGTTATGTGTGCTATTTTGCTAATAAAATAGAATGTATTAAATGTACTTTCTTCCTATATGCTAATCTAAATGTTTTCCAAAATATACATATTTCTTTAATTTCTTTAACACCTTTTCCCATTGCTTATTCTTATATGCTTCTAATCCAAATACTATTCCAAATACCTCTTTGGATTTTTCATTACATTTTGAATTTGCTATTTTTTTTCTTCACAACCAAAACCTTTACTTTTTTCTTCATTTATGCATAAACCTATTTTTTTAATAAAATATTTAACCCCTTACTTGTTTCTTTCATCCTTTATTCATTTCTAGTGATTAATACAATATCATCTACATACATATACATTATAGGCAAATGTACATGTCCTGTCATCCTATATCCTGCAAAATCTGACTTTTTATTAATTTTATTGACTATAACATTCCTGACTAAAGAAAACATGATGCTACTAGCTGGACATCCCTGTCTTATTCCACATCCTATGTTTATTTTCTGTTATCCACCCATTCACATTTATTCTAACCTTATTCTTCTTACAAACTGATTTTATTATCTGTGTTATTTTCCTACTTATAAGTTTCTAAAAGTACCCATAAAGAGTGGTATTGTATTTTGTCAAATACCTTACTTAAATCTCCTGTCATGATCTTTGCTTCCACCTTCTTATTTATCATATCATCTATTATTTCTTTTATAATCCATAATAAGTCTTGACTTCCTTTTCCCTTTTTACTAAATATTGTTTGATCAAGTAACTTAGCCATTTTATTTGTTAACCTCTTAGTTATTATTCTCATTAGTATTATTTAAAACTATTGGTATCCAGTTCTTTATATCCTATTTTTCACCTTTTTTCCATATGAATATTACTACACCTGTGCAAATTTCTTCATCTATTATTCTCAGATCTAACCATTCACTCAGTACCTCTAAAAATATTACTTTTTGCCATATGTCCATTTCAATATACATATGGTATCCAATACCATCTAACCCTGCTGCAGTGTTTATTTTAATGTCTTGGCCACCATCATGAACTTTTCCCTTTTCTCTACTATAGTGCGATCTCAGAGTTGGCATATTTAGTTAGGGGTGGTGTAGGGGGAGCAAAGCCCCCCACTTGGGTGGTTTTGATTTGCTTCAGTTTGTTGGTGTTCATGAAACTACATTTTTGTTTCATCGTTATGAAGTTCAACTAAGTGGGATTTCAATAAGCAGAAGTAGATCCATATGTATGTATCTATCGATGTATATATATATATATATATATATATATATATATATATGCATACATATATATATATATGTGTGTGTGTGTGTGTGTGTGTGTATATATATATATATATATATATATATATATATATATGTATATATATGTATATGTATATATATATATATATATATATATATATATATATATATATATATATATCTATATATATATACACATGTATATGGCCTTGGAATTTGTATATGAAGTAAGCAAAGTATCCTTAACTGTTTCATTTGCCACAATATGGATATGCATTTGATGTCATGCACATTTCTGTAAGTTCTTAATTTAGAACTATGAAAAATATGAAAAGTATACATATTTGCATTATTAACCTCTTATTTACTGACCTTTTTAGTACAAGTGGTGGACACTTAAAATGTCAACAATTTAAACTGTCATATTATACTCATTCTCAGTGTCACAATCACATATAAATGTGTTTATATATATATATATATATATATATATATATATATATATATATATATATATATATATATATATATATATATATATATATATATATATATATATATTATAGAATTATAAAATGCATAAAACATATGACAGTAAGCAATGTTATGTTTAAGATTAGTAAAGCATGGGAATCTTGTATGGTTTCATAAAGCAATACATATATATGACTGCAGGTCAAAACTGAGAAGCTTGCTTTTCCTGGAGGTTTTGCCAGCAATGTTTTGTATGGGATTGTGAAGCAACAGGATAAGGGAATCTATCCTCATTACACTGTTGTGCAGTCTCTGAGTTGGTATCTATAAATAGCAGGGGATGTGAGGACTACTGAGGGGGCTTATCCCCTTGCAAAAAATAAATTTTAATTTTTGTTGTTTTTCGATCATTTTAGATTTGATGAAAATGATCATTGTTTCCTCCTTCTCTGTTATGTTTCAGCGGCAGTTCTGTTTGTTTTGCTGTAATCTTTCTTGTCATGCCACACATTTTTTGTTAAGCTCCTTGAGTTTTTAAATATTTTTGATAATATGAAAACAAGTATTTTCATAACTAGCTTTAAACGAGCTTTAAAAGAGCAATGGTTGTCTTGGTACGGATGATATCTCAGAGGCTGGATTATGTTTTCTTTCATTTGGTGCCCTGCCATTTAACAAGATGTCTTTCAATAAAAATGATAATTTGGAACCCAAGCATATTTGCTCAAATAAACATAACAGCCATTATACAACGACCCCCATTAATATTCCAAAACGTGCACGCTGATTGGTCAGTGTGCAGTTGTAAATCAGACTTATACTAATGGAAAAAGGTCCGGTCGCCCGGACCTTTTCCATTAGTATAAGTCTTTTTTTTTTTTTACAGCAATGGAGAACGTAAGATCTCCATTGCTTTTTAGAAATGGTCTCGCTATGTTAAAGGAGTTTAACATAGCGAGACAGCTTTAAAAAAAGCAACAGAGATCTTCCTTTCTCTGTTGCTTTTTTTAAGGCTGTTTCGCTATATTAAACCCATAAAGATCTTGCTTTCTCCATTGCTTCCACCCACAGCTGTGATATACTACATAAGTATATGCATGCGCAGTACATCAGAACTGCCGCAGAATACCAGACAGCTGCAGAAGGGCAGCACGGAGGCATTATACAATGCCATTATTTAAGAAAAGTAAGTATTTTTTTTTCTTAAATAATGTCATTGTATAATAGCAATAACCCACTTCTGAGTGTGGGTAATGCTGGATTTACCTACGGTTGTCTTTGTTTGGCCACTCGAGCTTTGCCCTCATTACCAAACCACACCATCCATGGGTAAATCCAGCATTACCCACACTCAGGCGTGGGTTATTGCTTAATTAACACATGATATACACAAAAATGTGTTGTTTTTATTTATTGTCATGTGACCTCTTATATGACATTCCAGAACTATTTTTTTTATTTTGACTGCTTGATATTCAGTGAACTAAGGATATGGAATCTTGTCTGCTAACAAAAAGGAGGTCTGATATTGATGAGAACAGCTGCTGTAGGATCCAGGAAGCAGTTTCTATGTTATTTCAAATGGAACTTTTGGAAGTAATGCCTTTATCTGATTATTCAGGGGTGATAACGAAATCAGTATGGAGATCATGGTGATAAAAAGTCAGTCTCCAACAAACTTAGACTGTCTGAAAGCATGGGTAGAGAGGTGGAAGTTACATAGTCTGGAAGACCCAGCTAAGCCTAGGTAGACGGCTGTTGCATGAATGATTTAACAAGGGATGGTAGTGGAAATGAAGGACTTAGAAGGTAAAATCCAAACCAGACCAATTCACTTAGTGGAATCTGAAAGATCTGTTATAAAACAATTCAACAAGGTAGCAGGCTATTTTACCATAACTGAACCCTTTGATCAAACCAGGAGTGGTTATCAAAACATATTAGTGACAATGGCTGTATATTGAACCATAGTGCATCTTTCAACATAATACAAGTGTACATCATGCCACTGTATCTGTGGTCTTATCAGAAATTACATCACATTTACTATTTACAAATTATTATATTTAGTACCCCAAATAGTTATTTTAATTGCCATGTAAGTTTTGCCCTGTACTAGCAATGTAAGTAAGTATAATACATGCGTAATTTTAATTGTAGAGTTGTAGAGGACATATAAAGGTACTCCTTATCCTAAACAAGTCTATGGTGAGGAGTATTGCTAAATGCAGCTCCTATCTTTGTTCATATGCATGTGCTGATTCGGGTCTATATTATGTTGCCGAAAGACGTGTTTAGCGAACACGTCTTCATCGGCAAATAAACAGCGAATGGTTAATTCAACAAAAGGCCACATCAGCGATTTTTTTCCCAGGGGAAAAAAGTGCTTGGCCATCATCGGGCATTTGTTGTTTCCTCTACTGTAGTGCGATCTTGGAGTTGGTATATTTAGTTAGGGAGTGTGTGGGGGGCACACTGGGGGGGGGGGTGAAGCCCTGCACTTTGGAGGGTTTGAAGGTTTGTGTGGTGTTTAGTAAGTCAAGTGCATTTTTCCCCTGGGAAAAAAATTGTTGCTGTGGTCTTTCGTTGATTTAACTGTTCGCTGTTTATTTGCCGATGAAGATGTGTTCGCTGAACACGTCTTTTGGCAACATACTACAGACATGCTGATTCATACCAAATGGCATTGGTTCAACATTTTTTATATAAAAATACTTTTTTAAATATTGCCTATAATTACATGCTTGAAAATAAGCTATTTTAATTGCCATTAAGATGATTAAGAGGTAGCATCTGTTTAGCTTTAAACCATTCAAAGATTTAATAGTAATATTGAGCAATTTATCACTGGATAGTTACAATGTCCTAATCAGCATTACAGTATTGCATCATATGGTCCATTTGTGATATCAACATAAGTGGTTATTTTAAATGGGATGGTAGTGTCATGAAATAACTTTTTACAGTGTTATGTCATCTTCATTTTTTTTAAACTTGGTGCTATAAAATGCTCTAATATCTTACTCCCAAATTAGTTTTGAACCAAATAAATTGAGTCAGTTCAGCTTTTCATCAAGTTAGCAAACATCCATATGAGCAGCAATAAAGATCTCATGACAGATTCCTTTTTGTGGATTTAAAGAAAAAAATGTAGGGGTAAAGCAGACTATTTAAGCAAATCTGCTTCTGTCAAGGATGCCTCCAATATTCTGCTCATGGTTTTGGCAGTTTTCAGAGTAACAATCAGTAGCACAATATCTTCAGAAGAACGGCTAACAAATGGAGCTTAATAAAGTTCACATCTTGTCCAGCTTCTGTTTTTTATCTTTATTGACGGTATCACCCCATGCTTACCCAGTCTCTCTAAACTCCCCATGCTGTTGATTTAGTGATGTGTAAAAGTGACCCCAACGTTATATACATATAAATTTAACCAAAAAAATGTCTTCAGTGAACTAAGTCAATGGATTAGTACTAAATCTTTATTAATTGACAAAAACAAAACTGAAAACACAGATGTTTGGCACCAGTCTTACTTACAAACTACTTGATTTTGACCACTTTTCTCTTCTACTAACAAATTAACAATATCCATCTTCCAGTACAGTTTGAGATTTCCATCCAGCTATCCAACACTTCTAAAACGAACAATGGCAGCTTTCAGTTTAGGAGAATAAGCATTTTCCTGCTTAGCTCTTCTGACCTTTGAAGTATTACAGACCACACATACTTCATCTCAACTGCCACATCAACAAACAAGCTTAATGATTTTGTTTTTACTTTGAAACAATAGTACATGCGTATCAGTTATGCACAGAAATCACCACATCTTGTGTTTCCTCCATCTAAATCTGTCTGCATGGCTAAGTACAGTCTATATTCTCACACCTATTTATTCACACCACTTTGTTTTGCATTGATCTTCCCCATTTATTTCCTAGTCAGCATCCTGGTTACCTCTCTACTATTGCCTCCTCATATTCCATGAAATACAATACCTCTATTACTTTCTAACAATACATTCAGCAAACTGAAGTACTAAAGACCTCACCAGCAAATTTAACATAGTGAAAGAGAGATTTTCATCATTTATGTATTACTGGTTAAAGGTGTTCTCATTATTTTTGAATTTGTTATTTTGTATGATGGAGTCTCATGAGCCATGTTTTATTGCCCTAAAAATGTCATCATTTACCGCATCTTATTGGAAATATAAACTCTTATTTTATTTCTGTATCAGTATTTAGATATCATTATTCTGAAGTATTTCTCAACAGTCTAATACTTTGCTGATAGAATGTCGTCATTTCAATAATTTTGGGTTGTGTCTTGAAAGAGAAAGGTCCTTGGAGCAATTCACCTACTCTGAAGACAAATGGATAAATAAATTAAATAGTCCCTGCTTGGTTGGAATCCATGTTTGTTGAAGGGTTAATGCCTGACTTGATATTTTTTCCTATGGATGTGCTATCACACTGTGTAGAGACATTAGTGAAGACTTTAGGAGGTATTAGCTATGCACACAACAGCTGATGCAAGCTATAGAGGGCAGAACAGAGGAAGTTAATGGGAGGAGAATAGTGTTGACACAGTTCAAAGTGGTATAAGCAGTAAATTATCTATCAGAATGTGTTTGTGTGTGGTCTATATTAGAACACTGACTTTTTAAAATGTTGAATGTTCTAATATCGACCCCTATTCAGCGAATGCTGACAACATTGAACATGCAGTACAGCAAATTTTTTTCCAAGGGAAAAAAATTTGCTGTTCCGACACACATACACAAAATACAAACACACCAAACAGCAATCCACACACATACACCTAAAATCCTACATCTAACCCTACACTAAACTTTACACACACCACTAGCTATCCACTTACCTTAACCCAAACCCTAACCTTAAGGTCCGCCACTATCGCACACTCACCTCACCCGCACCCTAACCCTAATTCACTTACCCCGCCCTAACCCTCATGTCCACACAATCGCACACTTACCTGACCTGTGCCCTAACCCTAACTCACCTACCTCGTGCCCTAACCCTCACGTCCACACAATCGCACACTTACCTGATCCTGACCCATAACTTTCCACCACAGTGCACAACATAGCGAAGCCACAGGAATGGCCAACCAAATTCCTTCCCTAGGAAGAAATTCGGTGTTCTGCAGCTTCGCTATTTTCTGTGTTCACTGAATAGGGGTCGATATTAGAACATTCGAAGTTGTGAAACTTCAATATTCTAATATAGACCCGTTTGTGTGAGTGCACATGTGTATGTGTGGGTGTGTGGGTGTGGGTGGGGTGGCATAGTAATGTTTGCAGGTAGGTAACAGAATTGCCAAAGGATGAGTCCACCTCTTATTGGATATTTAGTTAGGTTTTACAGTAGATGGTCTAAGATCAGAATGTGGCATGGGCCGTCTTTCTGAAGGATATAATTCTTCACATATTAAGTAGGCATTTTAAGATCAGTATAAGATTACTAACCACTGAGGAGGGTGACTGGTGACCCATCTTTCCAAAACTAAGAAAGTATTACAGCACTACTTACATAGCAAATGCCCTAAACTGACTTATTGCAGTAGTTACAGCAAATCTGGCTTGCATAAACAGGCCGTATCTTTGCATGGATATCTGTGAGCCAGAAGAGTGACACAATGTGCCCCAAATAGTTGACTGTAATTTATTGCTATTGCTGACCTCCCTCTTGTAAAGACAACCTCGTGTTATTCATTAAGATTTATATCACTACATCTATGTCTTCCACAAACAAATTATCTGATAATGATTTATAAGCTACTGTATACCTGATCATAAACTGCAAGAGGCAGTTCTGTAGTATCATAAGAACATTTTTTTACAATTTATAATAATAATAAGAAGAATTTTCATTTCAGATTCTGTTAGATGAGCTTTACACTAAAACAGTCATTCCAAAGCAGGTGTACTAGACTGATACAATCCCAGTTGTATTGTTCATGCAGTCTTTCTAGTGTTTGTCCTTGTGGTTGTCTCTTTTTTTCTGCGTCTTTTTCCAAATAATTCTTCAGCAATGATCACTTACTAACAACAAATTTACAGGTGCATCTTGTGGGGTGTTTTTTTTAAGTTAGAAGAGCTTTCAGGTTTTGCTATTTCATTCTGATGACCCTGAATAAAACATGTCATTAAGCTAGAGGTCTTTGGAGAAAGACTGTTGCATTTGTTTATTTCTAAAACTGCTTGTAACATTATATCACCAGTTCGATCATGACCCTTTGATGTTAAACTGGGTTCATCTGCAAGCATTCATAAATCCATTATTCATTACTGAGAACTGGGTGGGGTGTAATATTTCTGCAAGAAAGGCATAAGAAATATAAGAAAAAAATGTTTTGGGATGTTACTTTTCACCATAATATTTGCCCTTCAGCGTGCATGTACTCCAATGATATTCGCTTATTGTAAATTATAAAGAAATCGACTGAAGAAAGCAACTCAAGCCCCATGTAGAAACTTTTCTTTATTAAATACGACAAGAACAGTTAAGCGCTTTCTTCCCTCTTCCTTCAGAACTTCATCAGAACCGAACCATTGCTGGTTAGTACACCATTATATATTCAATCAAGTTAATGCAACAACCAATAAAAAAATCAATTAAGATGCTTAAATCCATTGAATATCTTACATTTTAAAAAGACAAGTTTATATAAAATGCTTCTTACAAAAAGCAAACTCTTATAAAAGATAAGCTCTCTTAAAAAATTCCCATGTTATAATAAAAGCTAAATGATTTAAAATCAAAATATCACAATCTGGCTGCCCTTAATTTCAGTAAACTAGCAATGGAGATGGCTTTGTTTAACCCTGGTGTTTCACTGGTTTTTGTTTTTTATTTTTTTTTTTGTTTTTTTTATTGATGTTACATTAACTTGATTGACTATATAATGGTGTACAACCCAACAATGGTTCAGTTCTGATGAAGTCCCAAAAGAATAGGGACAAAAGTGCTTAACTGTTCTTACTATATTTAATAAATAAACGGTTCTACATGGGGCTCAATCTGCTTTCTCAGACAGCTTTTTGGTCATTTGTCTCAGTTTCAGCTGGGCGCTTTTAGTGAATTCTTACTGTAAATTATAATAAAACAATAGAAGCAGCCCTCTGTGGAGGGATGTTGTAGCACCTTAAAAAGTAATACCCCTCTGTATTTATTTATTTATTTATTTCATCTCAATAGCCTTAAAAAGTAATAGCCATCTTTAATGACTTATTCAGTTTAATAACAGCTCGGGACCTATCTAATTCATGTTTCTGCTTTTAGGGGCAGCTAGAAAATACTGAGATTAAAGACAGAAATATGCATACGGAGACCATTACAATTAACACTAACTTCTGGATGTATAGTGCCCATTTAGAGTTTGATGTTCTGATGTCTAGGCTCTAGTGGCTACTGAAAGAAGCAATTACAAATATATTTTGTTTTTGATTTAAACCATTTACAGTAATAGGATAATTAACCAGTAGAAAGGAGCTACCAAAAGCATTCTAATTGCCACTCCAAACTGTTGTCATATAACTTAAAATCTAAAATTTGCAATAATGTAAAAAAATCTAGTGGTTTATAATTCTGTGGTTTATATTGTGTGACAGAATGGAATATACAAATGTTTTTGTATGAGAGAGCGTGAGAGAGTATATGTGTGTGTGTGTGTGTGTGTGTGTGTGTGTGTGTGTGTGTCTGTGTGTGTGTGTCTCTGTGTGTGCATGCGCATGCGTGCGTGTGTGTGTGTGTGTGTGTCTGCATGCATGAGCGTGTGTGCATGTATATGCATGTATGTATGTGTACATCGTGTGTGGGTGTGATTTAAGTTTGCTTACCCTACACTTTCAAACTGCTGGGTAAAATATCTTTTGAAGGTTTATGTTATGATTGTAGTGCTTCGAACAACTTAACTGATTATCAAAAGTGTTTTGTTAATTTTCTTATAATGAATAGGAAACATTATTCTTTATTTACATTTCTGGTAAGAAGTATAAAAACATTCTTGGTTATTGTGATGATTATATACGTATATTTATAAAAAACAGAGATGCTATGACCTCAAAATGGCATCTTTGCTGAATACATTCTGGAGTGGCTCTTTGTAGTGGTTACTGGCTGGGTGGAGTTTCAGCTTATGGTTAAACACAGATGCTGTAGTCATTTTTCCATCTGGGGAATGATGTGGCAAATATTACATTTAGTATTCATCCAAGCTTTTAGAATATGCCAATGGTGTATAAATCATTCATGCTATAGATAAACTGTTAACCCTTTCAGGAATTATGTTGTGTGCTAAATAACCTTTACATATACTCATCAGCAATGAGTAGATCACACTAAATAATCAGTAGCTAGTTGCAAAGAAATGCAAGGAAATAACAGATTACTTATCACTTAAAAAACAGATGCAGCACATATACAACTTTTGACTTAGTTTTATGTAAAAGGCTTTAAGGTACATAATGGGAATGGCAGTGGATATTTCTATTATAATACCCCCTTCACACACACACGTGCACACACATGGAAGCATAACTCTGCACACTTTTGCACATAAACACTCACATATAGAATACATACCTACAGACAATTTGAAGATGAGCATTTGAACTATAGCATCTAGTTGGAATGTAAGAAGAAAGTGGGAAATTTGTTAAAACCCCAGACAAACATAAGGGGATAAGCAGACTCTAGACAGAAGGCATCCACATCAGGAACCAAAATGGGGATCTGTGTGCTGTGAGACAGCAATGCTAACAGCTGCTCCACAGCATCACCACAGTGGACTATTATTCTAATATTTTCTGTCTCTGCTGCTTCCAGTTTTGTCAGTGTTTCAGAAAGAAGTGTTGCTGTGTTTGCAGCATGCTGTTCTACCCATTTTGTTATTATTACAAATGTACACAAATGGCTAATGAACAAAAATAGAAACAAAATCATACTAACATACCATGTCATATATATTTGTATCCCTAACATACACAGAAAAATACCAAATGAATAAATGGTGTTGTCACACGTGCAAACCCTTCACCTGCAAGTGCACATTAACTAAGATGTGTGCTCTAAGGATACCAGAGTGAGGTGCAGACCTACATGCTGTAAGGACATCAGAGTGAGGTGCAGACCTACATTTCCTGTAGTAGAACATCCATCCATCCTAGTGTCTTAGGTAAATTATCTCAGTCCATAACAAGATATTTTATTTATTCATGAATTCAGTAATCCATGCTTTCACTTCATTTTTTGTATTACTTATTTGATCATGTTTATTCTATGAAGGTTCAACAAAATAAACATAAAAGGACAGAATACAATTATTGAGGAATGGCAAAGCAAGGTCATTATATTAAGTCTTGGGTTTAATGCATTATAGTATGGACTCTGAAGAACTGCACAATAATAATCAGTTTATGCAGTAAATGGTAGTCAAGTTATCATAAAGGAAAACATTCTGCCGAAACTTTACATAACAATTCATCAAGGCTTTATTTAACAAGAGCACATGATATGAACAGAACTAACTTTAATTGGGAACAGCTAGTGTGTTGATGTTCTTAGTAAAAACTTCTTAAAAGTCACAGGTGTAACAATGCTGATGGATGGGGTAAGGCTGAGTAGCAACCTAGACATTTGATGAATCTGGATGCATATTGATTTCTAGATGCCCTAAAGAAACACAGTTAAGGAACATTGCTAAAACAGGGGGTCTGAATGGAGAGATGAAGTCAGCAAGAAATGGAAAGTTGTATTGCTGGAACATAATTCATCCTCAAGTCTTGGTGTGTACCTTCATGTGATGGAGCATATTTTCACAAAAGTTCTCTAGGACATCACTGATATACAAATTGCATTTTATATATCATGGAGAAAGGTAGGTAAGTAAATAAAAAAGAAGAGTGGGTTTTCAAGTCCCAGGACAAAAAAATGCCTATTCTTGATGCATGCATTGTGCCAGGAATGGAAAAAAAAGGCAGTGTAGACTCCTCAGGACATGGAAACATTTCTACCACAAAGTTAGGTCAGGCACAGTAGGACGATGGTCCTGCTATGATAGAAGGAAGACATAGTCCACGAAAAAACTCAAAAACTGACAGGCCAAAAAGATACATAGAGATGACAAAGTGGACTTTTGAGGATAAAGAAGAAATCATATATTGTTATTTTTACACAAGATGCCCAGAATTTCTAGAAGATATTTGAAAAGATTAAGAGAGAAATCAGAGGAAAGAAATATTTCGCAAAAAAAGCTATCAAAAGCTAAAAATAAAACTGTATCTTCCTTAGTACAACATATCAATGAAAAAAACATTATATAGATGAAGAAACAATGAACCACCTAGAAAAAGAAGTGACAAAGGAAATGAGAAAATATAAAAAAGAAAAGCAGAGGATTTTGAAAAGTATAACAAAGAAACATGGACATGGGAAAGAAAAGAGATCTGGGATAGTGCAACATTTAGGCAAAGGAGAAAGACAAACTAATCAGTACAAAAAAACAGAACATCAAAGATATTTGAAGAGAAATACAGACAAAGACAACAGGATATGGAAAATTTCGGAGGACAAAAATAGGCTAAGCGTCAATGTTAAAAAGATTAGTGAGGTAAAAATTAAATAACTAAAATGTGAAGGGTTGTACCAAATACAAAATGAAGGGTTTAGTGTAGAAACTCCATCACAGGCAGTGTAACAATATGATGGACAAGTAGGTCCTCAGATAGAAAAGCAGCAGGTGGAATAGGATGTATCTGGACAGGATTTGCCGCAGGGTGGTACTTTGGAGCCTGCTATTAAAATGCCAGGACTGGCATTGCTGAGTCTCAAAACACCCATAAAAATGTCCAAAAATACAGAAGAGCAGATATTAAACCACTTTTCTTCTTTAAAAGTTTTTGCAGGGGCCAAGCTTCCCCTGTACCCTTGATATGGTGAGCAAGTCCCATACCCCAGAACTTATATATACCACCTCCAAGACTGCCATACCCTGGAGAAAAGGGAATATTTTGAGAAATGGCAATCTTGGACTTTGAATATGTAAGCTGGGATTTTTGGTCAGTCAGCCTTTGCATTTAGGGATTTAGCATTGTGAGTCCCAACATTTTAAATGGATATTGCATATTCCACCTCCAATTTTTTCATAGCTTCACAAGTAGTTATTATTCATACTGTTCAGGAGACCATTGAGGACCCTAACCCATTTTCTCAATTGCCCTGGAAGACTGCCTGGTTGAAGGAGTTGCTTAGAGTCACAAATTAGCTAAATTGAGGTAGTGGCAATCAAATCTTGAACTACCAGAAACAATGTGTTAACAGCTCATAGCTTTTATACTCTACACTAGCTGCCAGATTAAATTTTTGTTTATAGAAAGTTATTGCTAATAGATAGGAACTTATCTTGAGGAAACCCAGGATCTATGTCACTCATGTAATGGATCACCTTCAAGAAAAGAGATTTACGTCCCCACGCCATTCTGTTTTTTTCTTTATATTATTTTTTCATACATATATATATATATATATATATATATATATATATAGCTACATAGATATATATAAAGATATATATATATCTATATACATACATATATATGTATGGGTCTATTGATTATTATAGAGTGGCCCACATGTCAGTGTTCATAACATCAACCAGAAAACATTGATATTGCAAATGTTGGCATGCAACCACAAATGTGCCAAGCAACACCTTTGGTACATGCAAATAAAAGCATTTTTTTGCAAAAGAGCATGACCCCCACACCCCCTGCTAGTTATATATGCTAACTCAGAGATTGCACAATATTGGGGCAAGGGCATATTCCCCTGTGATGCCCCTGCACTAGCCAGATAATCAAGAAGCCTCAATCCTCACCACTGGCAACAGCTAGGGGATGCACACACTTGGAGGATGACAAGTACACACACACACAGTAAAGTACAATTTCCCTTAAGAGCACACAGAGATCACAGTCAGTCTGGAGCTGGTTTCTCCCTCTTTCTCCAAATCCCCAGTAAAACTCTCCACTGGCACAGCTATAGGGTTGAGATCTCAGCTGAGTGGCCAAGCCAAAACCTCCAGCACCCTCTCTGCCCAACCAGTGCTTCATGTCCCTGCCCAAGTAGCTGACACACACTTTGAGGTTTGATTTATATACAAACACACACACACACACACACACACACACACACACACACACACACACACACACACCTGGGAAAGGCTGGCACAGGTTTACTAGCTATGCCACCTTCTGACCAGACTATAAGGTAGTTTCCACTGCCACCAACCACTACTTATCAGCTACCCTAAGGCCCTTAAAAAGGGGTGCCCAAACCTACTGTGCAATGTTTCTAATAATCCAAATGATGGTCTGACTAAGAGCAAGGCTATTTAGCAGTGGCTTGTACAGTGCCACCAAATACATATGCAAGTACTCTCAGAGCTTAAATATGTCTCACAAATATCAGCCACAAGGATAAGTTTAAATATATTTAATAATAAATAATAAATGAACAAGACAATACTCAGTAAACAAACACAGTTACTCCAGGGTTCAGAATCACTGGAAATATCTAAAACAACATTGCAGGACAGTCTCAAATAAATTAAAAAAAATCTAAGATATACTTCACTATATTCCTAACTGTATCTTAGAGAAATTACTGTACCCTAGACTTACTTACAGCAAAGCAATTGCAGATGTGATGATGAGTTGATGTTCTTGTTAGGTCAAAGAAATATACAAGATGCCCAGTCTCTCTCTCTCTCTCTCTCTGAGATAGCTCTTAAATTAATACTGCTGGGTTAGCTTGGGCGACATCACTTGTTGTCACCTGACTTCAGTTTACAAGCTAAACCCCTTTTGTCAGACACTAACTGAATTTAACATCTCTGTGTGAAAAATACATATACTTCAGATGTTTGCTCAGAGCTGTGCAGCTACTAGGGAAGTCATAAAGCAATAAACACTTCTGCTTCTCAAACCTGATAATTACCTCTCTTCCAAGACAATACAAAAACTTCTAGCTCTAGACATTGTGTCTGCTACTGAATTGAAACTGAGAGGTAACTTCGCTTGTTTATGGCTCAGCTATAAAGTAGCTTAACTTCAACTATTCTTAAGTTTTGCAAGTTAATCTATGTTCCAATAAGGTACACTGTGGATATATCTTTGAAGCTCAGTACTGTACAAACCCTGTTCAATACATACCTTTGTATCAGCACTTTAATAAGTTCATAGGTTAGTACTAGGCTAACTGTCCTTGCGAGCCATTGTAAGCCTAGCCAGTTATCCCTTTTGAGACTCAAACCCTGCACCTTGTGTTTGTAAGGCAAACACCTTAACCATTAGGCCACCCTCCCAACCCATACTATACAAGTAACATACAGTTCTAATACATATCATTATTTACAAAATTCCAGATAGCTGGGCTGGCAGTGTTTCCTTTTGTTAAATTTCTATATAAATCATGCTAATATTCTCAAGTAACATATAATTATTTACAAAATTCAAGATAGCTAGGCTGGCAGTATTTCCCTGGTGTTGCATCCCCTACCCAGAATATAGTGCAATCTTGTACACCTTTCAACCATCTGCTTTGGCAACCAAATTATGTTGACCAAACAAATGTTGACCATCTGTAGTATCAACAATAATCACCTCTCAAGGGAGTGGCTCTTCCTGATTTGACCATCAGTTTTCTTTTTTATTATTTACCCCATATATGTGAGGATTCCACCAGAGAGGTTTGTCTGTAATCTTTGTTTGGGTTTATTTCTGGTAGGTATGGCAGCCTCTATGTAGCCATTCATGTTTGTACAGGGACTCTGTGAATAATTTGGCATAAGTAGCTGTGGTCTCGAGGTTAGGGGAGCCTTGAATTTTGACCAACTGTCACTTCACAAGATATAGTTTGCTTCTGAATAGTTCCTATTACTGATTTAGCTGAATTTTCTGAGTTTTTACTTCAAATGAGATTGCTTTGTGATCTGACCTCACTGGTGAGGGTGTGACATTGTTGAGGGCAATAGTCACCCATGTCTGTGAGTAATAGATCCAGTATGTTTGATAGCCATATTTATGGGGACTTTTACATGGATGAGCTCCATTGTATAATCCAGTTTAACCATCCTGGAGGTATGTCTGTTGCTAAAGTAGATCAAGACACCTTTGGCCCCAGGCTGTGCAGCACTGGTATAAATGTGTGGAGTGCTTTGCACTGCCAGAGTACTTTCCGTGGCTTTAAACCAAGTCTCAGTCACAGTGCAGATGTCTGACAAATAATGTATCCTCCGGGAATGACACCAGAAACTAAGCCAATTACTAAAATGAGTAATATTATGTCCATACTGTGGCATCATCCTTGGTGAAGGCAGAATGCTGCTCAATGCAAGGCTCATACCTGTCTGTGAAACATATTTCGATAGATCCATTATGTCTCTTTTAATTCTTTTTACATATAGACACACACACACACACACACACACACACACACACACACACACACACACACACACACACACACTTATATCTATCTATATATCTATCTGTGTGTGTATATATAAATATATATATATAAATATATATATATATATATATATATATATATATACACAAACACACACACACACACACACATCTCTATGTGTGTGTGTGTGTGTGTGTGTGTGTATATATATATATATATATATATATATATATATATATATATATATATATATATATATATATATATGCTATTTTAAACAAGTCACCCTCTGCTTGCTTCCTGCTCAGAGTCACAGATTAGGCTATGAGTCACAGATTAGGCAAATAGCCTTGCAGGAGAAATCATGGACCAGACTTATTTCATGATTACCTAAATTATGTGTTCTCCACTCATTTCTCACCATTTGTGGAGGAAAGATTAGATTCAAGGCTAATGTGAGGGGGCTGACTCTTTTCAGCCATGAGAGGGAAAGTGAAAGGAAAGGTTATTTTAAGTGTTCTTAAGGCATACTTGGACTTTTTTTAATTGGTTATTGTTTGTTGTGACTGTCTGGAATGTTGTTTTGGGGATGGTGGGTGTAGTTTATCTTTTTATTGTTTTCTTTTTTTAGTCTGGGTTCAACCATCATTGTAGTAGGGTGGTATGGGGATAAATCAACTTGATTTTTTTCATTAGTCAGGATGTACATTTTAGTTTTGGGAGATGTGACATACTACGTATTTTTGCACTGAGCCTCAGTGGGTTTTGGAATTAGTATGGGTGAAATGGTGATTGCATATTTGGATCATGAAGCTGCATGATTTAGGGATCAGATCATGTTTTGGAGATTAGGGAATTGAGTAGAAGCTTCTGTTTTATATACAGAGAAAGAAGATATCTTCATTTAAGATTATGCAGCCAAAAATATATTTTTGTACATAACAGAAGTTTGCAGTGCTATTGTTTTAAAGAGCTATGTGTATTCTTTTTTTGAATTATTAGGAGTTTGGGTTTTTGTTTATTTTCATGGAATGGCCTGAATCTGGCAGTGGATTACTTTACTGAGGGAAATTGTGTGGGAAATGTGTTTTATGTGCAATGATGTTATTGTTTTGAAAGGTACATTTTATTTTTTATAGACTTTCTTTTTAAGTTTTCTTGTTAATATTGCTTCATGGATAGGTAGTTATTTCATTTTGAGGATGATGTTTTGTAAGGTGATTGCATATTTCTTCAATTCTTTCTTAGTTTTATTTTTTTTTTTGTGGGAGTTGGTCTTTTCTTTTCATTTCAGAGTTGCAGTTCTTTTGAGGTTTATTAGTATTTCAGACATAAATCTGACTGACTTTCTATGGAGAATAGGTGAGCATCTTTAATAATTTATTGTGTAATGTATGCACCATATGCATTTTACTTTACTATTTTATTTTAGGTAGATAATGTATAAGAATGTTCTGGCATTGATTTTTTCACCTTGGGGTTATAGTCATTAAAGTTCTTATATGATTGAATGTTAATGTTATAGTTTATTTGGTTTATTTTTCATAATGTTGTTTCTATTTTTATTATATTCTTTTATGTGTTTTTTTGATGTGCTTCTTACTTAGCAGTCTTGTGATTTTGGGTAGTTTAGGTCTTAATTGTCGAAGTTTCTGCTTGGTTTGTTTGGTGTAATATTTGCTATCAGATGCAGTTAGTGCTAACATAGTGTGTTTAAATTCCAACTTTAAGGATTTGTCTACTGCCTTCAACTTCCTAAATTTCTGTTCATGCCATAAACAGTAATTACCCCTCCACAACCTCTGAGCATCCCTGACTGAAATAAAGTAAGCTAATATTGGCAGTATTTAGATTCATAGGTTAGTACTAGGCTAACTGCCCCTGTGGGCCATTTAAACCTAGCCAATTACCCCATGTGAGAATTGAACCCTGCACCTTGCATCTGTAAGGTGAACACCTTAACCATTATGCCAGCCCCCTCCCCTTGCTGGTGTTCCTTCTCTACCACCACTGCCATGTAGTATACAAAACTTAAAACCTGTTATACCAAGATCCTACCTTAAAATTAGATGTTCTCCTTTCACCAAACACTGCCAGAGTTGCTACCAGGTCTTTTGAACCTAGCTATCCATGTCAACTACCCATTGCATGCTATCTGCAACTAACAAATGAAAGATATTAATGAAGTTACCTTTCCAGATCTTTTCCTTAACAGCCAGGGAAATATGTAGTGTAATATATATCATTTTGCCACCATCTAAAAACTCCTGCATTCTGTCCATGCCCACCATTTGGCAGTCTGCCTCAGGATCCCACAGATACATTGCTAACTGATTGGCTAACCCTACCAAATTGTCAATGGAACCCATCTTATCAACATTATACCATATTTGATTAAGTAGAATTGAACCCTCTTGACCTCCAAAAACCTGACCCCCACTCAACAACTTCTGCAATCTCAGCCTCCCTTCTACATCAAAGTCCTGCAAAATACTTGACAAGTAGTCATCACTCTGCACATTATCCTGCCTTGAACTAATCAACTCTGTCTCTGACTCTTGAACACCACTTGCTTCCTCCACTGAAGGAATTCTCAAAAGAGTTACCTTCGGTAAGTTGGGTCTCTACTGACAACTCCAACACTGTAGACCTTCAACCTCGCCTCGTCTTCTTGCACTGCCTGTGTTCCCCACCTCCTGCTCTGGTATCATCTGGCCCCCTATGCTTCTTGTGACCTTGCTGCTGCAAACTGACTTTACTTTTCCCAGGATCCTGTACTGCCACCTGCCCTTCTGCCCTTAGAAGAAGACCTCTGCCAGAGACGAGATCACCTGCCACTTCTTTAGCAATTGCTCAATGTTCATCTTCCTCCAGAAGGAAAAAAAATACTACCTTATCCAGCAATATCCCCACCCAAAATTTCCTTTGAATATTGCTTCAGAAAGAGTCTCTGGTGCTCCACCCACCTCTATGCCTCACCCCAATACAAACATTCCTAATAGTGCCAAGTAAACAATGCAAGCACTCCACTCACTTATAGCAGAGGAATCAAACCAACATCCTTCCAAGTAACATACCACCAAACAATATATATCTATATATGTGAAACAGAAGTCCACCACCCCACATAGCCCATATAATTGCTAGCCAAGGGTACCAGACCACAACAAACCCAGCAGCAGCCAACACACCTCTGATCTGTAATTAAAGGTCAGTTAGTATGTGCAGCTCGAATGGTCTCTAGGAATGATGATTTCTATAAGGAATGTAAACTTCTAGGAACTATGTTTATGAGTAGAGGTTACCCCAAACAACTTGTAGATGTAACCACTAAAAGAGAGACAGGTATATATCAACCCATTCTTAGTGCCACTACACAACAGTTAGCCATTGCTCGTACTATGGATCTTTCACTAGTGAAATTAGCTTTTATTACTCCTTTTAGCTTAGATAGTGACATTATTACTTTAATTATGAATAAAAATTGGAACATTATCACCAATGACAATTGTATCTGCAAAAAACTCCCGTCTAAACCAAAAATAGTTTGGAAAAAAGGGAGAAATCTTAAACAAATTATACAAAGTAACATTAGTACATTGTCATGGCGGACAGGTATGTTTCATTGTAACATGTGTAAATATTGTTCACATATGAACACAGGAGAAAGTTTTAACATCAGAAATGTCACGTATCATGTAAAACATAAATTTAATTGTTTATCATCAGGAGTTGTATACTTTGCTCAGTGTCAACTATGCCCTGCATTTTATTTTGGGAAGACCGACAGGAAGTTACGTGAGAGGGTATACGAGCACCTGTATGCCATTAAGAAAAACAAAACAGACAATGCACTGGCTAAGCATGTCATTGAAAACACTAACCACACTTTTTTGTTTAGAGCAGTTGACACCATAACATCAGATAGTCACGAAGGACCTTATCAAGTATTATTAGATGTTTTAGAGTTATATTGGCAGATACGTTGTTTCGCTAATGCCCCCCCTGGATTGAATGAAACAATTTCACTGTACCCTATTTTGAAGTTAAAGAGTTTGCGTCATTGATATATTACTATTATGCCCAGACTTCATATTGCCATCTCATGTAGAGTTTTCTAGTTCATATAGTTTAACATTATAGACAATCATTTTGGGATATTTGCATACTTGGTGTAATGGAGGTTTGATTTACAATTTTTTGTAATAGCAATTGCATTGTTTTTGTTTTATAAGAAATTAGGTATTTCATTCTCATTTAGTAAATCCTGGTGTGCGAATAATTAGCTAACATACAGGTTTTACTACTGTACACATACATTAAAATGTTTTATTCATTTAATTTTAAAAAGTCCTTAAGTGTGTTTCACACATTTAAACATAATAAATTGGGACGTTAGATAGTACTCATAAGTGTAACTGGCTTATTCTTTGATATAACTGAGCATGTTACACTTATTGAATATATGTGTAACAATCATTGCAAGTATTAATACTATATATAACATAGTATCTACAAACATACAGTACACATGACTTTTGACATGTGCGGACGTTGCAATAGCGATGAAGGTTATGTGATCAGCTGTAATACTTGCGATGTTCTTTTATACCGGATACAACAGAACCGGGTAGACTGTCATATGTATATTTTGGATATATTTATTGTTTATTAGTAAACGATTAGGCGTTTAACACCCATTACGATATATGGTCTGACATGAATCTATCTGGTTCTAAGATGTATATTTTAATTGCAACAACGGAGAGTTCATGTTTTTATTATTGTTTTATTTATTTGCAAATAATTAGGACTTTAATTGTGTATAATTATCAATGAATTGTCTATGAATGCATATACGCTATATAGTTTTAAAAAGAAACACTGATTGTGCCATTGGGTTGGAGTGCATTACATGTTGTTAGTTACTTAGTAACAGCGCTTGTAATTTGGCGCCAATGACTGCATTTAAATCTTACAGTTGTTTCAGTTCTGTTTGTCTGAAGAAGTCCCACAACCTGTGGGACGAAAAGCGCTTAACTTCATGGGTGGTAAATAAAGTGTTCTTCTTTTTTACAAGCAAGTGTTGCTTTTTATCGAACTTATACTTTTGGACAGCATTACATTTGGAGTGCCGTTTCAGTTCAAACAAACTTTTACATTTGCAGGACTGTTTTTACATTGGAGCTGGTGTTTCCAGTTTGTTGTTTTTAACACCTCTGATGCTCTTAACTCAAATAATCTGGGCAAAGCAAAATTAATGGGGAGACAAATACCAAACTGGGAAATTAAATGTTGCTCTTATATGCTTAGCACATTGCTAGAATAACAGTATTTGCATTTGCATGCATTTTCTATAGGATATGAAGACTAAAAGTGAACTGTATGCTTTTATTTATTAACGTCTCTCTTCTATGATTTACCAGTAAAGCCACAAACATTGAAGAAACAACTGACTAAATAAGGCAAACGTCTGACCATTTTTCTCCCAATCTGGACAGCCGAGCAGTATGCCAGTCTTCATAATACTGTACTTCTTAGCTCAAGAACTTTGGACAAAGCCAAATTATTGGGGAGATTAATGGCCAAATCAGGAGGTTAAATGTTGCTTATATACTTAGTAGGTTGCAAGAATTTTCAAAGCATAACAGCATGTATGTTATTATGCATTCTCTGACGGTATGAAGGCAGAAAGAAAACAAAAAGACCTGCAAGGAACAAAACAATTAACTGCGGCAAAATCTGAATACTCTGCCACAATCTGGGCTGCAGAGTGATGTACCAGCCTTTACCAATTCAGTACTGTGGGTTATGACATTCAGTTAACAGCATGCTCATCAGATAGTTCAACCACTGTTACTCTATGTTATATTTTCATACAGATTTTACAAAACCATGGCTCATGGAGAAAGAATGGTGCTTCTACTCCTAGTTCATTAAATGCAGCCAAACCAAGAAACACTGACAAGCAATAAAGAATATGAAACAGCATAGAAACTACAGCAAATATAGGATGGTACAATTGCGACTTTTAATCACACAGCTTACCCAGAATCAACAAATCAATGGACACACACTAGAGCCATGATGGCCCTCCTACCACACCATACCAATTATGAAAATCACAGGCCAGCCAATCAGCAAGGCCTCACACATCCTCCAAACCAAAGCCACCCGTGCCACCCAATGCAGACCTCTAGATGTTTCCAAATCAAGACAGATTCCAATTATTACCACTATATGCCCAGTGGGATGCTAAAACAGCTAATATTTGCATTAGCAATCATTTTTTGAAGGGCACGAAGACCAAAACCTGACTGCATGCCACCAAACATTAACTTCCCCCAAACCAACAACATATCTAGTGATTTCCCTGGACAAGAAGGATATGTGTCAGCAAGCATTTCTGAAGGATATTAAAAAACAAACTCTAGCTATTCTATGAAAGTCTGATCAGTTTAGCATGCCAAAGAATTTCCTGTCCAGAGTAAAACTAGCCCCAGATCTGTCTCCTTCCATAATCTTATCAAGTTACTAAAATAATAGAATTGTGTTAACATGCATTTTCTGAAGGATTTTTTTTTTCAGATTAGAATCCAAGCTCTTCATAGTAACAGCATGGTAACCAGTGTATTAAGAAGTCATCACACACACACACACACACACACACACACACACACACACACACACACACACACACACACACACACACACACACACACACACACACACTCAAAATGAAGACTTGGACTTAACTGCATGCTTTTAGAGACCTACTCCAGAAAAACAGAAAGTTACAAGGAACAACCAACCATATGAAGCAAAACTCTTGACATTCGACAGGTAGGGATGGAAGAATACTCTTCTAAATTCCAACTAGCCATAGAGTCCTACAAGAGCAGCAGGAAAAAAAAATTACCTTACCTCTTCTATTCTACCAACCACCCTGTACCTGTTAGGCCTGAATGCTTGTTTGAGCACTAACAACTCAGCAAGGAGTTCCTTCACAGTTGGCAGTAGTGAAAAACTGAACCTACCCCCACCCATACCTTATGTTACTTCTTAACACTTCACCGCCAATTACCTCATGCCCAACCTCACTGCCTTCCCTCAGTGTAACCTAAACAAGCCCTCTCACAGTTACAAAACATCTGCCATTCTATCCTGTATCCGTCCTTCCACCTCCCCCCCTTAACTCACTTAATACATCAGGGTTTCTAGGATAAATAACTCTGTGTAACAAACTTCATTTATACTTGAAAAGTGCATCATTTTTAGCAAACACAAATGCATAAAAATTATTAAAGGCTCATAAGCTCATAGATTTAATTGCCAAGCTTATGACCTACTGACCTTTAAGTAGCTTTATGCTGTAAACTCATGTGGATATATTATACCTCCTTCAAGGTTCCAGAATGAAAAGCTGACTTCCTGAAAGCTAATGCTTCAAAAGAAAGGGAAAAAAATACCCCAAAACCAAGAGGGTGAAAAACTACTTTTACTTGTTTTTTGCAGGGGGCAATCCTCCCTGCACCCCCAGATGTGGGGGAAACCTCCCATATCCACAGAACTTATATATATATATATATATATATATATATATATATATATATATACAGAGAGGAAGAGAGAGATAAAGATATATATATATATATAGATACAGATATGTAGATATATCTATCTATTTCTCTATTTATATTTATCTATCTATCTATGTAAAGAGAGAGAGAGAGAGAGAGAGGAAGAGAGAGCTCAACTCCAAGTTTGCACTAACTGAAAGA